>NW_027176087.1:1170857-1180857 GCF_023055335.1 Clinocottus analis
ATCATAGTTAATTACAATGAGCTGTATAATTGCCCCTCCTCCTCATTCAACCACAGAGCAACAGCAGTAGCTCAATGCCTAGATAGAATATAGATAATAATAATATAATAGTCAATAAACAAAAACAAAAAACAGACTTGCTCTCTGGGTTTTCTCCACATCTTCACTGCACTGGGCTCTCCATGCTCAGTGAGTGAGATTGGGTCTGGGGCTCCGGTGGAAGGTACCTGAGGGCATCAGAAAGTCTGAGCTGGTCTCTGGCTGCTGTGAGCGAGCAAACACGTTTGTCAAGAGCTCTTTTCCCACTTAAGCAGACAATCTGATGCAATGATTGGGCCGATGTGTTGGAGTGAGAGAACTCCCATCACGGTGTGCATCGCCGGCGCCTTCAGCACGACCCCATGCGTCCAGACTACAAAGTTGCGAAGGAGTGTGAGAGAGATGGAGGAGGCAGTGGGCTCAGACAGGATGTTGTAGAATGTGAAAGTAGTACACATTATCAAAATAGACCCTTTGTGACAATCTATTGGGAGAAACCAAGCAGTTCTATGTCAATTATGACCTCTTTCTATTATATTGTTGAGTAGTTGAATAACGACTATTCCGGGTCCTGCCTTGGTCATATTCAACAAGTGAATACCAGAGCTGTCTATCTCCATATAGAGAACCCATAACATAGTCTACCTCCAGCCAGTGGTTGGCCGTGAAGTGGACAGAAGAAAAGGAACACACGTATGCACAAGAGCTTCGGAGAGGTCGGATTCACAGCTCCTGAAATCCTGCAGCCCGACCTGCTGTGTTCAACAGGCTCATGGTGCCACAAGCTGGTCCCCAGAAAACCAGTGGCAGCCAGAAAAAGGGTGACACATAAACCAGGTTTGCTGTCTTCCACTAACAACAGTAAAGGTAATGTGTTGTTTCTTCCCACACGCTTACTTGCATCTTATTTTTCACAGATTTTGAACACGTTTCTAGTTTAGTTTAGTTTGGGCGGGACACCCTCCATTGACACGCCCGTCACGGTGACTGGGCTTCAGTATCTTGCCCACTCCGACTGGAGGAGCCGGGGAACGGACCCGATCTTCTGCTTTGTGGAGCCAGCACTCCGGCTAACGCATTACACACATGCTAACCTCTGAGGGAGGATGTCACACTCACTCATTCACTCTATTTAAACATGAAACATGAAATGCACGGCACTGTTTGAAAGTAAATGAAACCTCCCAACTCAGAGGTTAGCACACAGGCTAACACTTTCACATACATGCTAACCTCTGAGCTAGCCTGTGTGCTAACCTCTGTGTTGGGAGGTTTATTTTACTCTCAAACAGTGCAGTGTTTCATGTTTCATCTTTAAATAGAGTGAGTGAAAAAGTGCAAACCCCCCCCGAGATGTTTAGAGTAGTAAAAAGCTGAAGTTCAGTTGGATACAATTTACTGAGTTACTTCAAACTCTCATGAATACAATGCTCTACCAAAAGAAAAGGATGTGCTGGTGCAACCAACTGAGGAAAGAAGTTATCCTGGAGGTCTGTGTATTCTTTTGTTTCTGTCTGAAACTGACATGTCACCTCTTCACCGTGTGGGGGAGGGGCTCCATCTACTCTCCAACACACAGCACATCCACACAGTACAACAGCGGCCAGACCGTCCCATGTGTGACGCCATGACACACACACACACACACACACACACACACACACACACACACACACACACACACAAACACACACACACACACACACACACGCACGCACACACACACACGCACACACACACACACGTAAACACACACACACACGCACACACTCACAAACACTCTCTCAAACAAACAGCAGACAATTCACCAAATACACACAACCTATATTTCATTGAGAATAATAGTTTCTCTTGTGACATGCAAAACTTTACTCCACATACACACACTCACGCTCACACTCTCTCTCTCTCCCTCTCTCTCTCTCCCTCTCTCTGTGCTGCCTGTTATCAGGTCTGCGGCAGCCTGTGGATCAGTGTGTGTCCTCGCAGGCTTGGCAGAGCGGCCCACAGGATCTGGCTCGGTGGTATTCTGTTATCTCGCCAAGCCACAACATTGGCACGAGCCTCACCTAAAATGTATTCTAATGTATTACTTTATGATAACAGTTTCATCTTTCACTCCTTCCTTAGTTATCCAACACAAACTGCCGCAGCATCAGCAGCGGGCGTCTCAGCAGACCTCAGAGTGGTGAAGCGAGCGGATCGAGAGACGGCCTTTCATTTCCTCTCCTCCGCTGAGGTTGAATGAGGTTCTGTTCTGCACAGGCCCGTTGGTGCGCTCTCACTTGTTCACACCGAGACGTAAACGCAAGGATGCACTTCAATTTAATTCCATTATAATTCATTTGTTTAGCCCAAAATCACAAATTTTCCTCAGGTCCTCACAATCTGTAGAGCGTACGACGAAGGCAAACATAGAGACACTGCTCAGACCAGCTGTGGCTCAGTGGGGGAGCGGGTTGCTCTGCTGGTCCAGGTTTATGAGTCCTCGGGCAAGACACTCAGCCCCAAACGGCTCCCGAGCTGCGCCTCTTGAAATAATATGGGATTTAAATCACAGGTACTTTACTCAAGTAAACACAGATGCCTCCCACCACTCATGTCTCTAAAACAGTATTATTATTATGACAACTCTTATAAATATTTGTTTTGAGGATTACACAACACTCTGCTGTGGTTAAGGAGATTAAATGATGTCATCAACATGCGTGTGAGAGATTCATGAGGTTACATGTTTCCAGCGATGCGTCAGAGAAACCCGATCAAGAACCGGTCACCTGCTGTAAGCTCAGCGTATGAGAAGAGAGAGAGGATGAGTGTGGACAAAAAAACACACACACACACACAGAGACACACACAGAGGGATCCCTGGAGAGCGTAGATTTAGGAGTGGCATCTCTACAACCTCGACATTGATTTTCATGTCAGCCCGTAAAAAAAGAGGCTGCAGCATTCCTCTCCTCTGTCCTCTGGAAGCAGCCGCTCTGTCACAGCTGCTGCTGTCGGCCCAGTTTACCCATCAGACACCTCTCAGGTAGAGAATAAAACAGATGATTTCCTACTATTTGGTCATGATGGTTCAGACTGAGTAACAGTGACCCCCCCCCCCCCACACACACACACACACACACACACACACCCCTCCACCAGCTCTCACAAGCGGTCTCAGATTCCTCTGTCCAGGACGACCCCCGAGCAGTCGGATTGCAGCGTGAACATAATCTGACCCTTTTGCAGGACGTGAACCGGCAGGCGGGCTGCCAGCAGGGGCTTCAGGGAGCGACCGGTGAACAGGAGTGACAGAGGACGGCCTGGATGTGCGGGCCGAGGAGAAGTGACACAATGTGCTGAGTGGAGTTCACAGAGGGCGTGGAGATGGACTGGAGGAGGACGGCGGTCTCACCAGAGCACTGAGCTCTGTGACGTGGTCCTCTGTAAGTGGAGCCTGTGAAACATAGCACACGACATGGGAATCCATTTCCCTGCGACTTGGACGAGCCAAAGAAACAACGTCTTGGGAAAACTAAACTATGCTTCATCTTATAATACTTTCATAAGCACTATGCTCACCTCATCAGTCTGATGGCTTGTTGTGCTCCATGCGATGCTTCATACTCTATACACATATTCATTTGTCTATATCATATGTATTTCATGATGTTTCCTGTATTTGATGTTCAGAGCTGCCGTTGCAACAGTCGAGTATCAATATTTCGGAGAGTGACATTGAGTGAAAATGTCCTCTCTGCTAGGTTTTTTTTGGAATAAATGCCTGAAACTTTCATTTTCATAAGGATGCATTAAGGGAGGCGAGGCCTGCTGGGTGTCTTGATCATGCCACAGACAAGACACTCTCCAAATGAATTTGCACTGCTTGATTGTCCACTTTGTGGTTTGTGTCTCAGCGTTTAGTCACAGAACATCCTGATGAAACAGCTGTTCACCTTAAACACATTGACAAGTCTTGTCCAACCAGAGGAGAAGCAGCAGAAGCTCCAGAAGTCACTGGACGCAGTGAGAAGTACTGACACGCCCACATGACCCTCATGAAATAGGAAAGCATCCTATTTACAGACCAAGTAGTTCTTAGATACAAGTATGAGTATGTGTACTTATTATTACCATCCAAGTTCTGACTTTCAAAACAACTTTCATTTCCATCGCACGTTTCTCACTGTAACAAATGAACGTGACGCAGCAGCTGACATCTTAACGTTCATACTTTATGTGTTCCTGACACAAACAGAGTAGTTGACAGGAGGAGTGTTAGTTATCAACCACCGACCACCAACAAGCACGGAACCAATGACTGAGAGCTGGTAAACAGCTAGAAGTAAAGGAGAAGCTGTCACGGCTCCCTGTGTCTCTCTCGTGTGTGTGTGTGTGTGTGTGTGTGTGTGTGTGTGCCGTGGGCGTGGCTTTCAGCACCTGTCTTCAATCACATCCTGTTAAAAGTCCCCGGCTTCCCTCTCCAGCTGCCAGATTAGTTCACCAGGTGGACTGGTACTCAGACTCTCGGCCTGGCTTCGTCCTCTCCAGGATTCACATCAGTCTTGTGATTTATATTGTTGTTGACTGCAACTAACTCCTGTTCCCTGGGCCCAGGATGCTCTGCCTGCGTTCCTGCCCACTCACGCCACTCCACCGCTCCACCTGCACCTGCTGTGTCTGCACTTTACAGAACCGAACCTTTACAGAGGCTTTCCCTTAAGGGACGACAGCGAGTCCACCTTAAAGGTCAGTCCGCCTTAAGTGAGCCGGGGCGGATGCTGATGCTGTCTTCGGGGGCAACACCCTTTACTTTAATTCCCTTGAATCGTCAGGTGAATAGCAAGCCAGTCACAACCTGCTCATCCCTTTGCAGTAGGAACCCCTCCACCTCCACCTCCATCACCTCCACCTCCATCACCTCCACCTCCATCACATCCACCTCCACCTCCATCACCTCCACCTCCATCACCTCTACCTCCATCACCTCCACCTCCATCACCTCCACCTCCATCACCTCCACCTCCATCACATCCACCTCCACCTCCATCACATCCAGAGTTCAGTCCTGCTCCTCATCCACCGCTGGGTCATCAGCAACCCCCTTCACCACCATCAGTGTTTGGCCTCCAGGGGGAGATTCTTGATAATCACAGCATCTCCACCCCTTTTCACCCCATCACGATGGAGTCCAAGCCCCAAAGCCTGTTCTCCCTGTTCTCCTCATGCATGTGTAATACAGGATGTTTCACTCCCAGGAAGTCTCTCTGGTGGAAATAAACTCAACACCGTCTGTAGTGCTGCGTTCACAGCTGTGACGTTACAGCCGCCTCGCAGCTAAAGCAATGGATGTGGTGCAGACGTACCGGGAGGCAGGCTGCATGTTGGGTAGTTTGACCAGTTCAGGAGTACAGTATCGGACCCAAACACAGTACTGCTGCGGCTTTTTTTGAGGTGAAATCATCGCTGGACCCTCTGCAATTTGCTGACCAGCCTCATGTGGGAGTGGATGACGTCATCATCTACCTGCTGCAACGAGCTCAGTCGCACCTGGATGGAACCGGTGTCTCTGTGAGAGTCACTTTCTTTGACTTCTCCAGTGCATTTAACACCATTCAACCCTCACTACTGAGTGAGAAGCTGCGGGGGGTGGGGGTAGACTCGTCCACCATCTCCTGGATCACTGACTACCTCACAGGCAGACCACAGTTTGTCAGAATGGGCCGTGTGCTGTCTGAAACGGTGGTCAGAGATGTTGGAGCCCCACAGGGAACTGTTCTGTCTCCCTTGCTGTTCACCCTGTACACCAATGACTTCCAGTACAACACGGGGTCATCTGCAGAAGTACTGTGATGACTCTGCAGTGGTCGGGTGTACTAGGGATGGACAGGAGGAGGAGTACAGAGCAGTGGTGAGTGACTTTGTGGAGTGGGCCGGTGAGAATCACCTGCTTCTGAACGTGAGCAAGACCAGAGAGATGGTGGTGGACTTCAGGAGGAAGACGAGCGCTCCTAGAGCTCTGAGCGTCCTGGGAGAGGACGTGGACATGGTGGAGGAGTACAAGTACCTGGGTGTCTCCATCGACAGCCGACTGAACTGGAAGGCCAACATCAACGCTGCCTACAAGAAGGGGATGAGTCGACTCTTGTTCCTGAGGAAGCTTCGATCCTTCAACGTGTGCAGCAAGATGCTGGAGTTGTTCTATCAGTCGGTTGTGGCCAGCGTCTTGTACTTCTCCATCGTCTGCTGGGGGAGCAGCATTGGAGCCGGTGACACCAACAGACTTAACAAGCTGGTTAAGAAAGCCGGCTCCATCATCTGCTGCAAGCAGGAGCATCTGGAACAGCTGGTGGAGAGGAGGACAGTGAAGAAACTATTGTCCATGTTGGACCACCCGGACCACCCTCTCCACCAGCTCCTGCAGGGTCAGTGGAGCACTTTCTCTAAAAGACTCATCGCGCTGCCACAAGGGCCGCTACAGGAGAGCATTCCTGCCCACGGCAATCAGACTATACAATAATTCACCTCTGGCCAGATCTGTGGATTAATTTTCACTGTACAATATATACTTTTTATTTTTTTACACAATATATATGCTACAATATTTGACGTATTTGCACTTTGCACTCTCTGTTTACATTTTATTTAATCTGAATGCACTGAATTTAATTTAATTTCCATTACATATTATTTCATATCTGAATACACATACATACAATGTATGTGTATATGTATGTATATATATATATATATATATATATATATATATATATATATATATATATATATATATATATATATATATATATATATATATATTTATTTATTTATTTATGTATATATATGTGTGTATGTATGTATATATGTATATGAGTGTATGTATATATGTGTATATATATGGACTATAGGTATATGTATATTTATATATTATGTATATATTATGTATATATTAGATACATATTTTCTATTTTTTATTCTGTATATATCTGCCATCTGCCATCCCTGCTTTTCTTTTATTACTTATCTTGTGAGTTTATTCCATTGATGTTGATGTCTGTAAGTGTGGGACGCTACTCTGACAAAATAATTTCCCTTTAGGGATTAATAAAGTACATATCGATCGATCTATCTATCTATCTATCTATCTATCTATCTATCTATCTATCTATCTATCTATCTATCTATCTATCTATCTTTACCTTAAAAGCAACGAAGATGAGTATAAAATATGATATTGATCATATTAGCTGTTAGCGGTTGCTATTCTTAGCTGTCATGTTGCATTGCAGCCTTGGATCTTGGATGTGCAGACGCGTGTCACTTGAGTTCTTTGTTAGTGCAGAAACCAGTTCTCAGGTATGAGGAGCATCTGTTCCTGAGCTGCAGGGGTCCGTGATGGACAGCAGAGTCTCCGCCGTGTGAATATACACACCACTGTGACGAAGTGAAGGGTGGATGTATCACAGAGGTCACAGAGCCCAGCCTCAGTAGATAAATATGATAATATAAGACAACGTGACCCTTAATGTATGCAACCAAAGCCAAACCTTGTTTCTCTGATGTTCCTGAGAGGTTTGCAGCATACAGCCCTGCAGCGGCAGCGGCGCGGAAAATGTACTGTTCTTCACCTGTCAAATCAGCCTGTGTGTGTGTGTGTGTGTGTCTGTGTGTGTGTGTGTGTGTGTGTGTGTGTGTGTGTGTGTGTGTGTGTGTGTGTGTGTGTGTGTGTGTCTGTGTGTGTGTGTGTGTGTGTGAGTGTGTGTGTGTACGTGTGTGTGTGTGTGTGTGTGTGTGTGTGGAACCTCTCCCTGTCCCCAGACTACCACTCCCCGCGGCAGTTACTGCAAACAGGAAATAAATAAAAAAGAAATTGTTCTTCGACAGCTTGTCTGGATGAATAATCGTTATGTTGGACAACTTAATAGGAATATGTTCGCGGCCGAGCATCTTGTTTTGCTGCAGAGACACATTCAGTTTGCTTTCCTCATGGAAGCGGATCTACTGCTAATGATGCATATATTATGAAGCCTGCGTACACACAGCGTGTCCCCACAAGTCGGTTCTTGGTGAACAGAGCTCGGTGTCTGGTGCTGCGACCCCGCTGCTCCCTGAGTGGCCTCTAGGCGGACCGTGGGGCCTTCTCCTCCTCATATTTATCAGCCACTCCATAAAATCTACATGAAGCGATCGACACGTCAGCATGAATCAGATCCACTGTAAGTCACTGCGAGCTGGTTCTCCTGGTTCTCCTGCTATTCTCCGAGAACACCAGGAGCAAAATGCCAGGAGTTGACTCGTCATAATGGAGAGTCTCTGGTTCCCTCCTTTGGGGATTGTTTTTTGCATTAATACTAGAATCAAAAGCCTGATGTTGTTAACCTTTGCCAACCAGTCAAATGGTTATGATTTTATCCATATAAACATTTGCTTCTTGTGGTTAAAGACATGTTTTGTGAGGTCACAGTGACCTTCAACAACCACATTCTAAGCAGTTCTTCCTTTAGTCCAAATGGATGTTCCTGCTTTTCAATAAATACCTCAAATAAATAGTCGTTGAGATCCACAAAAATGGGTGAGGTTAAGGTGAGGTTAAAGGTGAGTTTAAGGTGAAGTTAAGGTGAGTTTTACACTTCCGACCCTACTGACACGGATCCGCGTTTTGACAATGTTTACGATTTGTAAATATTCATATCTTCGTGAAAAAATGGCAGGAAAAAAAAATCTGCTGCTGTTCGATCCTCCAAACGCTGCAGTCTCTGGCCCCTCGTCTGTGTGCGTCCATGTGCATGTGACGGGCTGACACACTGTAGAGCAGAGGTAGCCAACATGCCGCCCGCGGGCACTTTGTCGCCCGCAGGGACCACGTGAGTCGCCTGCGAGACGTGTTCTTAAAATCCCAAAAAATTGAGCTTCGGCAAAAAAAAAGAAGGTCACGTTAAAACTCTTCTCTGTATCCTAAGCAACAAAGTTCTGCCCTGAACACAGGCGCGACACGGCGGACAGAGAGAGACAGAGCGGCGAAAAATATGTTGCATGCTTTTACAATGGGATTTGCTGCTTCAAGGTAACACTATTTTAAGCTAACCGCTATCAGTTTTAAAGCCTAACATATATATGCGGGTCAAGACACACAGGCTGCAGCCTGGAGCTCCATAAACCACGTTTCTGACTTCACATAGTGAGTCTCTGGGCGCGAGAGGAAACGCTGAGCCGTTGACAGGCTGCGCATGCGCCACTCTCCGATTCTTAGCATTTTGCCAAAAGCCGATATTTATGAGATCAGCCTGAGGTCTTTTCTGCTGTTGCGTCTCACATCAGAAAACAGACCTCAGCTCAACATTAAGCATGATTTGAGAGTACGTATCAAATCTACAACCCTGTTTTGAAAAGATGTGTAGAGGAAAGCAGCTCCTGCAGCGACTAATACTGATGCAACCTGATGCTCACACATCTGCACTTATTCTGTTTGGTTTTGCAAAAAAATAGCTTATTATTTTCCACAATAAGCTATTTTGTGCTTCTGCTGCCCGCAGGTTGTTCAGGAGATTTGTATCGAACGAGTAGCCCTTCAGATTATTTTGTACCTCGAAGTAGCTCTGGGTTTCAAAAAGGTTGTGGACCCCTGCTATAGAGTCTGTGTGGAGCTCCGCCTTTCACCATGATTTGTCAATTCAGGTGTCCGTCAACATTTTGTGTGAAACTACCAATGAACACTCTGGAAATCCCTAAGGACCCGGCCACCCACCTATGCTGGGAAAAACACCGTTTTTTACTCAGATAGACAACACACTGAAACCAGAGCTAAAAAAAAGAAGCTTGTTCTTGTAGTGTACTGCAAGAGAACACAGAGAGAACTCACAGAGACACAACCATGCACTGAAATATATTATGTTTGAAAACAAAAAAAAGTTGTAATATTAATGTTTCATGTGCACACACCCCATGAAGCCTGGTCTGTAATATGAAGTCCTTG
>NW_027176087.1:1185857-1385857 GCF_023055335.1 Clinocottus analis
TTGTTTGTCCCCAAGAGCAGATGCATAGATTTAGCACTGCCTCTGGAATATTTAGTCAGCGTTGGCACACATGAAGAGTAACTGCTGGTGAAAAGTTACATCTTGCTATATTTTCTATAAGACAACATTTCAGGCTGTGGGCATGTCCATAACTGTCACAGGATGCAGCCCCGGTCCCGTCTGCGCCGTGCAGAGCTCGGCCTGCTCACTGTGTGTTGACTTATTTATTCTCCGTGTGGAGCGATGAACGATGAAACGTATCAATCTGGACCCAAGTTGACCTTAAAACATTCAAAATATGTCTAATGAAAGCAGGATGAGATGGTGAGTAGCGTCCGACATGAGAGGACGTAGCAGCTGTCAATGCGCCCATGGCCCCTGTGCATTGTGGTACATCTTAGTTTGTTTATTGGAGTAAATCTGCAGTGTCAGAATCAACACAATGCAACGCACCCTGACCTCCACTGCGCTAGAGGTCACGCTTGAGGTCATGGTGTCATCTCATCTGCATAGAGCAGCACAGTGTTCACAGGAGAGCGTTAACATTTAAGACACTATGCACACTAGTTACTTTTTAAGGTATTTTTGCTATAGACATGCGCGCTGTGGATTGATCTATGCGGCATGGCTCTTCAAAAGGTTCAGAACGTAGAACAGTGTTGCCCTCCCATCGTGTGGGATCAGTTGCATTATGGACACGTCCCTTCCCACCTGTCTCTCCTGTGAGCTCTGAAACCTTACAGTCCAATCAGGACCGGCCACTCTCAGGTAACAGGAAGGCTGCAGGCTCTCCTGTGGGATAACCCTCCCTGCTGACGTCACAGCTCCATTACTCTCCAGCATCACGGCTCCAGCGTCCCTGCCTCACAGAGTGAGCCTTCCTCTCAGGCATAGAGGATCTCTGGCGGTGTGCGCCCGCGGCAGGAGCGGAAACAGTGTCGCGAGCTGTGGCCGAGTGACTGAAAAGGATGCGCGCGGTCTCCGTGACCGACTGCTGTCAGCGGAACGTCCGCGAGGCCGCGCGCGTCATGAACGCGCTGTGCACGCGGAAAGAACGACCACAGATTGATGCACAGAGAAGGGATGGAGGTGGTGGGAGAGATGAAGTCCTGCATCGGGACTCACAGCTGAGGGCGCAGGCAGTCCACGCGGTGCCTTCAGGGACCCGGTCCTTATCTTCAATCAAGTCTTCTTTTTGCAGTTCATAAAAAGGGCAGAAGAAAGAAAACAAAAGTCCCCAGAGCCCATTTAAAGATGTTGTGACACAGATAGAAGCAGCTGGTGCTCACATGGGGTTTGAGAGTCTGAGAGTTTGTTAATTCTGAAGCTGCCACTCATTGACACATACTGAGAGGCAGGTCGTTCATCACAGAACTCAAGATACTGTTTTATTTTCCTGTCTAACATCCTTAGTTTTTAAAAAAACACAGCATGTAAATATAATACATCTATAATGTAAATATGATTACATATTTATATCGCAGCACCTCCCTGATGAAAATAAAAGGTGATGATGAGTATGGATCATAATTAAAATATAAAGAATCATTCCAGTGACCAGTTGATCTGAAATATGCGGTTCAGGTGATATTCATGGCAAAGGGAACCGAGCGGGAGAGATAAGTCAAAGCTGGACCTCGAGTGGGCGAGCGAGGGAGACATGAACAAAGAGAGAGAGAGAGAGGAACCCAAACGACTCAGCGAGAGAACGCTGACCGCCAGACAGCTGGTACGAGTCGCACGAGCATCGCTGGATGTGCATGTGCTGTCTGCCCGTCTCACTCTCACCCGTCTCACTCTCCTCCTGAGTCTCACGGCCTTCTCACGTCCTCTGGTTTGGTTCACAGTAATTGTAAAGACTCCATGATATAAAATCAGTTCATATTATTGTGAATCTCCGACTTGAAGGCACAGTTTCAGAGGCTGGATTAGAGGTCGGACCCTCGAATGACTGAACTCTCTGTGCTGACGGCTTCAGGTAGAAGCTCACGAAGTGAAGCCTTTATGTTAAAAGGTTGATGAGTGACAGCTTTAGAAAGCACCCGCCCACTTTACTGCAGTCAAACCTACATTAGCATGCTTTTATCCACAGAGTCTGGATATTCAGAGATTGATACAATATTAAATACGTCCGGAGCGGTTAAAAAGACTAAACCTGCTCATGGAGCATGAACATCTTATCAACTGCATTATATGATGTATACTCGTGTTGCTTCTGTTAGCAAAAAGGTGGATTAATAAAACATTTCTGCGGTCGTACACATTTTTCCTATTTTTGGTCCCCTGGTCTCCTTTTGTAACGATGCATACATGACATATATGCATACATATTATCCATAATAACCTCAACACAATGATGCCGTGTGTTCAGGATGAACTCTCATGTGCTGCATGTTGTCACATGTCTGAGCAGCAGCAGAGACTTCCAGTGTGCTCTGCATGTGAGGCGTCCTGCCTCAGCGCTGCTGGACGCTACACACTGTGTGCATCACGTTTATCGTGTTTATTATTACACAAAACAAGGACATATGTTCAGAGACATGTTTCAGACATGGTGGCATTTGATCAGCTGTCATCGCTCGACCGGCTCCCTCCTCCCTCTCCTTCTCTTTCTCCTTACTCCTCCATCCTCTCCTTTCTGCTCTCTCCTCTCTCCTCCTCCCTCCTCCTCCCTCCTCTCTCCTTCCTTCTCTCTCCTCCTCCTCCCTCCTCTCTCTTTCCTCCTCCCTCCTCTCTCCTTCCTTCTCTCTCCTCCTCCTCCCTCCTCTCTCTTTCCTCCTCCCTCCTCTCTAATTCCTGCTCTCTCTCCTCTCCTCCCTCCTCCCTCCTCTCTCCTTCCTCCTCCCTCCTCTCTAATTTCTGCTCTCTCTCCTCCCTCCTCCCTCCTCCCTCATCTCTCCTTCCTCCTCTCTAATTCCTGCTCTCTCTCCTCTCCTCCCTCCTCCCTCCTCTGTCTTTGAGAGACTCCCAAAGTGTTTTGTCCTTCTGTTCAACAGGATCCTTGAGGACATTTGTCATTACAAGTCATTCTATTTCATTTCTTATTGACATTAAAATACAGTTTTGAAGCTAAAATCCAGGAACATGATGTCCAAGAGTAAGTCTGTAGATGTGTGTCGGTGTGTTTTTCTGTGAGAAAAAGTTTGAGGCAGACAAAGAACTTCTCCTTCTTTTAACAGTAATAGCTCATGTAGCGACCAATGTAATCATGAGCTGCTGCCTCCAGCTGATTGACTGCAATTACCACAAGCACTGTACGTTTGTGTGTGTGTGTGTGTGTGTGTGTGTGTGTGTGTGTGTGTGTGTGTGTGTGTGTGTGTGTGTGTGTGTGTGTGTGTGTGTGTCTTTTCAACATGGTTTCCATGGTGAGTAAATACCCTTTGCTTTACACCTCTCATGCTTTCTCTTTGCTTCCTTCTTTCCTCTTTGTTTTGTTCTTTTCCAGCATCCAGTGTTCAGTGGAGTCTTGTCTGGTCTGTGCAGCCTGCCTGTTTCTCACGCACACACACACACACACACACACACACACACACACACACACACACACACACACACACACACACACACACACACACACACACACACACGCACACACACACACACACAGCAGACTTATGATCCATCCACCGCTAAAGAAAGTCTCAATGAAACATTCCTCAAAGGAAAGTAAATGTTATTATTATAGTTATTAATTTCTCTCGACAACATGTTCATGATACTGACTTCTCTGCATCGTGGCCATGTTTCCTGTTGCTCTCTCGTGCTGTGAAGAGAGTTCTGACTTCTGGTCAGATGCTAAAACTGGATTTTGTTGCCCAAGTCCTCTGTGCAATGACAATAGAGTTGAATCTGATTCTGAATCTAAAAAAGATTATTATATTATTGTATATTTCTTAATTTTCTTGTGGTGTAATGCAGTTGGACGAGGTGTGTGAAACTACTTTAAAGTCTCTCATGTGATGATGAGGTGTGTGATCGGTCCTGAAGACACAAGCATTCAGCTGGAGGGACTTGGCTCAGCTTTGTGAAGCGACGGTGAGAAGGAAATACATTAGATTCACAATGGAGCTTCACTAATAAATAATAATGATAATAATGATAATGACAATAATAATAATAATACAAATACAATGCAAATAAAATAATGATAACTTTATTATATAGCACTTTTAAAAACAGAGTTTACAAAGTGCTTTAACAGATAGACACAACCCAAATGGCGGCAAACATAAAAGACCACACCATGAAAGTGTTTAACACAACCAAACCAAACAAATAGCCAAAAAGAACTACTAAATAAAAACAGAAAAAATAAAAACAGAAAAGGACGACAACCCCTAAAAGCAATTTCATAAAAATGGGTTTTAAGAAGTGATTTAAAAGAACAATACTACATCTCTCCTTCCCTTTCCTTTAAGCATTAACTGGACATAATCTGCATACTCATTCACTATGAAGGCAAGGAGTCTGGGCTGTGCGGGAAAAATACTGTCCCTCTTGCAAAGGTCGTGTCAACAGCCTGTTCAGCTCTGGGTGGAGTCTGCTATTAAGGATCCAGCGTGTCCACTCAGGCACCTTCAGTCTGGTGGAGCGTCTGGAGAGTCGTACAGGTCAAATGTACGGTCCACACTCACAGCGAGACGTCTGCTCTGTGTTTTACCAGTGTGGAACATTCAGGGGAGTAATGGCAGAAATATAATACGCATAACTATGTTTTCACGATCCTATAATGACTTGAACGTATAAATTGTGTCTTATTTGGCTCATATTATGTATACAGAGGTCCTCTTTCAGCATCTGGCACCGCCGTGTTTCTACAGCAGAACAGACAAAACAACACTGACTGGAGAGCAGTGTCCTTGATGGGGGGGGAATGCTGGAGAAATGCCTGTACTTTCATGTAACTGTTTACCTTACGCCGTTGACAGGTTACGCTCGCGCAAAGGTCTGCAGAATACAGACGTAAGCTCAACATTGAGCATGAATCGGAGCGGCCGTATCGAGCCTGCAACCCCGTTTTCAAAAGATTGGTAGAGGAAAGCAGCTCATTGCAACCTCTAATACTGATCCAAAGCGGTGGAGACTGAACCAGGTGAAGTGAAGAGTATTCAAGGTAACGGAGGCTTAGCTTGTTACTGTGACTTCAGTCAGACATTCACAGTAACAAGCAACACTTCATGAGTAAATACATCTGTCCAACGAGCACCAGCATGTCAACAGAAGAGGACGCTCCCTCACTCCGCTACGTCTCTCTTCCACCAGCACCACGTTTACACAAACACACCATGCTAGCTAATAGCACATTGTTACCAACAAGCTAACGCGACAGCTGTCTGTCTACAGCCTGACTCTTTATCTGAGTTTGAGAATTATAGTTGTTAATCAATAAGATATATAACCGTTTTAGAGAGGTTTCACATGTTTGAGTATTGTATTACTAATGGAGGAGTGCAAATATAAAGTGTCTAAGACAGTAAAGTATAAAATAAGGTGTTCCAAATTGACTGAAATTGACAATACCATACAATAAAAGTAAGTAAAATAAACAATACACTTGACTTGTTTCTATCTCAAAACTATATAAAGTTACAGCAGTCACATTAAAGGCACTCAGCTGAAAGGCAGTCCATGAACTTTAAAAATACATTTGTCAAATCAATTAGCACTGAAGTCCTGAGTAAAGACCAGGCTGTGCACTGCATTCATTACTGCAGTGCATGACCGTAATATAAACTCAATCCTATTAAGCTAGGACCGCCTGTACTTATTCTCCATTGCAGTTGTTGGTAGATTCTAAATGAATTGAATCGAGTGAATTAGGAGCAGCTTTGTTGCTCAGAGGGGACCGCTCCATTTTCAGAGCCGCACTCATACTCTCATTATTTGCAGAGCGCTGCCTGTGTTCTTGATGGAGCCCAGCGCGCTGACCGACCAAGAAGATTCAGCAGCGAGAACAGTGAATGTTACATAGGAGCAGGGAGATCTTCACATTGCCGGTTTTCTTTTGGGCGATAATGACAGCAACAATCGTTGCTCAAGTTTCCTCGGTCACAATACTCACTTATCTGTGGCTGGGAAGCTGACCTCTGACCTCGCTACAGAGGATAGGTCAGGGATGTACCGGCCTGAATGTGGAACTGCAGCTAAAAACATCACCGTGGCTCAGTGAGGGGCTGATCACACCAGACGCGACTTTTAAAAGCACAGCCGCTTCAAAAACGCCTTGACAAAAACACATTGACTAAAGCGAATTGTGTCTGTATGACGAGAGCTTTCAGTTGTACTCTCTGCTGAGCAGGAGTCAGCTGGAGCGTCTTCTGAGCAGCAGAGTCCTGTTTCCATCTAGAATTTAGAGCTTTTAATTAAATACCGCTAACATTAGCGCCTCGTCGGAGGTCGCCATTTTGTTTTGAATTCCCCGGTGTTCACACCACACGAAGACAGGAAGGAATAAAGCCCACCTATCGCTTCATCCGATTGGCTGCCTTGTTTCCTTGTGACGTTGATGAGCTGCGCAACTTAGCGCCTTGCGCTTAAAAGTTGTGAATATTTTAACTTTCAAACGTACCGAAAAAATGCTAGAAAAATGCGTCACGCAGCGTTAAAAAAGCGCACATGAAAGGCTATACCATAGAAACACAATGGTTTTGCTAGCCACGCGTTTTTGAAAGTCGAATTTGGTGTGATCGGCCCCTGAAGCAGTCGATGTGGAACAGGACAGCGTTCAGGGGAAGAGACAACAATCCACGTGCAGGGTTTGCAACCCTTATTGGAACGAACAGGTGCCATGGAGTCTGCTATTTAAGGACTTGTTCCAGACATATAACTGGATTTACTCAGCATGAGTTTGTATAATTCATTCTTGAGGATAGTAAACAAGGAATAGGAATAATTTGTAGGAGCAGTCACATGAAACAGTTGGTCTCTATTTCTGTGTGAGGGATGAAATTAGAGCTTTTGCACTCGTGGGATACGGCTTTGCGATTCATCTGTTTGAGACAAGAAAAAAAAATTGGAGCGTTATTTCAGTTCTTTGCATACAAGAAGTGCAAAGAGAGGATGACGGAGTGAGACAGAGATGTGACCCATGACCAGATTACATACAGTCAGGGCCATAAGTATTTGGACGATGACAGAATTCTTCTAATTTTGGCGATTTAAACGACTGCAATGGACCCGTTGAAAACTCTGGAACCCAGACCTCTTTTTCCCTGTGTTTGAGTGTTTTTCCCTGTTTGAGGTAGTGAGAACCCCAAATTGATTCCAATACTTGTGTTTATTGTATTTATTTGTTCAGAAAAGTCTTGTGGAAAAAAATGTACATCTGCAAAAAAAATCACTTTTGATGGTAAGTATGAACATCCGGCATGATATGAGCCAGATTCCCCAAAAATGCCTCTTGGCGCGTCAATAAAACACCTTTTTGGAAAGATTAGGACCTAAAGAGTCAGAACCTGCAACACAAATCAATATAAACCAAAGCCTTGACCTGTTAGGAAGGAGTTTCAGTCAGAACACTGTGTCCTTCAGTTTAAAAATGGAAAAATTACGCATTTTATGCCAAAAGATTGTCTGAATGAGGCATGCTGGGACTTAAAATGGAGGCGGGAGGATTTTTTAATGCACGGTTTCCAAAAGGCTGAATAAAGCAGCCATGTGTTTAAAGTGTAGACATTCAGCTATATATCAATGTATAATATAACTCAAATATGGCATAATAGCCATTTTTACACAGTCCCCCACATTTTCAGAGGTTAGAAAGTAATTTAACAAACTAACATAATAGTGAATATAATGTTAATTTTGGATACTTAAAGGAAAATCCCTTGCAGTCACCAATCGCTGTGCCTCCTCCCTTGAGATGCTCTGCAGGCTTTTACTGCAGACTCCTTCAGATGCTGCTTGTCTTTTTCTGAATTCCCTTTTATCTGAAGGCAATGAAAAGCATCCTTACTCGGGTTGTGATCAGGTGACTTTGGCCATTGAAGAATATTCCATTTGCCTTGAGGAGCTCTTGGGCTGTTCCCACAGTGTGTGTTGTGTCGTTATCCATCTGCGCTGAGAAGTGCCGTCCAATCAGTTTTGCAGCCTTTGGCTGAATGTGAGCAGAGAGTAAGACTCATTCTGCTTCTTCTATCAGCTGTGACATCATCAATGCACACCAGTGACCTAGTTGCATTGGCAGCCTCAGCAGCCCATGCATAGCCCTGCCTCCATGTTCACCAGACCAGAGGATGCCTTTGGACCAGGAGCCGCTCTTTTCCTTCTCTACACTTTTCTCTTCCCATCATCTGGAACAAGTTCATCTTGGTTTCATCTTCCAAAACAACAGAGGTTTTAAATCTGATCTGGCCTTCTTGTTCTCCAGTGTTCCCAGTGGTTTGCACCTTGTTGTGAACCTTCTGTATTCAGATTCATGAAGGCCTCTCTTGATTGTAGACCCTGACAAACACACACCTACCTCCTCCAGAGGACTCTTGACCTCAATATTCTTGTTCTGAAGGGTCTTTCTGCTACATCTACTTTACATGTCCTTGTGGTCTTCTGGACCTTTTGTGCTGGTGAGCTTTCCAGTAAATTCCTTATTTATAGGAATGTAGCAAACTGTTTTGGTCGATCCTAACGGTTCTGCTACGTGCCTGAAAGGTTTGTCGTCTGTCAGCCATCATGTTCTCCTTCAGCTCTTTGGTCCTGATGCTGCAGTGCCGTGGACCAGCTACCAAATGCATATTCAACGTTTTTAATCATCTCCAGACCTTTTTATCTGCTTCATTTGTCATGAAATGAGGAGGGAACAGGGCACAGCTGGCCATCAGACCATTTTTAAGACAATTGTCCAATTACTACTGAGCCTCTGAAAATGTAAAACTGGTTGTAATTCTTAAACGGTTAATGCGATAGTTTTGTTCTATCAATTGAATTAAAGCTGAAAGTCTACACTTTAGTCACATATTGACTCTATCATTTCAAATCCATTGCAGTTATGTATATATACAACATTAGAATAGCATCCAAATAGTAGTGGACCTGACTGTAGTTTATGAAGATGCAGTGCCGTGAGGATGGAAACACTCATGCACGTTCACAACACAAACCTGCCGATGGACGTCTAACCCTCGCTGGACCGGTTCATGTGAGTGACAGTGAGCACTCGTACGGATTCCAGTCTGCAGTGTAGTTCATTAACTTAATGGACACACTGATACACTGACACACTGATACACTGATACACTGATACAATGATACACTGATACACTGACACACTGATACACTGATACACTGATACACTGACACACTGACACACTGATACACTGATACACTGATACACTGATACACTGATACAATGATACACTGACACACTGATACACTGATACAATGATACAATGATACACTGACACACTGATACACTGATACAATGATACAATGATACACTGATACACTGACACACTGACACACTGATACACTGATACACTGAGCTTTATATCCAGCAAAAGTTTTGCATCACATCTGTCGCGCTCTTTCTCGTCCTTCCCCCTCCCTTTCTCTCTCGCCCGCCCCACCCCCCCCTCTCTCTCCTTCCCCGAGGCGATACGGCACGTTTTAACATTTTTTAATTATCTTCCGCTCCGAGATCCAACTCCACAGATTCCAGTGTTGAACTGGCCACAGCGTCAGTGACATTATGTACTGGAGCTGCTGCATTGAACTCCCTCCAGAGACCAGATGATGCGTCTTCTGCTCTCTGTGTTCTGCTCTCTGCTCTTCACGCATCTTGAGGACCGCTCGTCTCATCAATGCACATTACGAACCCGACTGCTTCTGTGCTTCTTCCTCTCAAGTTTCCATGGATCATGGCTGTATTTGGAGACGATCCTGCCTCCTGCCCCCTACCTCCTGCCCCCTACCTCCTGACCCCTACCTCCTGCCCCCTGCGTCCTGACCCATACCTCCTGCCTCCTGTCTCTGCCCCTGCCTCCTGCCCCCTACCTCCTGACCCCTACCTCCTGCCCCCTGCCTCCTGCCCCCTACCTCCTGACCCCTACCTCCTGCCCCCTGCCTCCTGCCCCCTACCTCCTGACCCCTACCTCCTGCCCCCTGCCTCCTGACCCCTACCTCCTGACCCCTACCTCCTGACCCCTACCTCCTGCCTCCTGCCTCTGCCCCTGCCTCCTGCCCCCTACCTCCTGCCCCCTGCCTCCTGACCCCTACCTCCTGCCCCCTGCCTCCTGCCCCCTACCTCCTGACCCCTGCCTCCTGACCCCTACCTCCTGACCCCTACCTCCTGCCTCTGCCTCTGCCTCCTGCCCCCTGCCTCCTGCGCCCTGCCTCCTGTTCCCTGCCTCTGCCTCCTGCGCCCTGCCCCCTGCCTCCTGCCCCCTGTCAACTGCCCCTGCCCCCTGTCACCTGCCCCCTGCCTCCTGCCCCCTTCCTCCTGCCTCCTGCCTCCTGCGTCCTGCCTCCTGCCCCCTACCCATTGCCCTCTGCCTCCTGCCCCCTGCCTCTTACCCCCTGCCCCCTGTCCCCTGCCTCCTGCCACCTGTCTACTGCCCCCTGCCCCCTGCTCTCTGTCCGCTGTCCCCTGCCTCCTGCCCCTTGCCCCTTGCCCCCTGTCCCCTGTCCCCTGTTCCCTGCCTCTTGCCCCCTGTCCTCTGTCTTCTGCCCCTTGCCCCTTGCCCCTTGCCCCCTGTCCCCTGCGTCCTGCCTCCTGCCCCCTGCCTCTTACACCCTGCCTCCTGCCACCTGCCTCCTGCCCCCTGCCTCTTACACCCTGCCTCCTGCCACCTGCCTCCTGCCCCCTGCCTCTTACACCCTGCCTCCTGCCACCTGTCTACTGCCCCCTGCCCCCTGCTCTCTGTCCCCTGTCCCCTGCCTCCTGCGTCCTGCCTCCTGCGTCCTGCCCCCTGCCTCCTGCCCCCTGCCTCCTGCCTCCTGCCCCCTGCCTCCTGCCTCTTGCCCCCTGCCTCATACCTCCTACCTCCTGCCTCCTGCATTCATCGACAAGAGGCGGATCATTCCTGAGAGTTGGCTTTGATGTTACACAATTTAATGTAACCTAATTCCAGAAACCATAATCATATCATGGGTTATGCAATAATGACGTCACAATCACAATTGAATCAATAAATAAGACAAATTATTCTGCCGGTAGGAATCGGTTCTACGCTTCTAAACAGAACACAGAACACAGTATAAATACAACAGACTGTGTATAAATACTGAGGTTTGTTAAACAGGGAACACAGAAACCATGATGGAGCCCGCCTGCAGGCGAGGTCAAGGAGGATGCAATTAAGAGACTGAGGATGTTCCCTCTGTGCAGCGGGGAGGCGGAGCTTCAAGGCTCCTGCAGTTCACTTTGGCAGCTGAGTGCTAGATATAGCCTGCTTACGTTACACAAACCTGGTGACACAGGACTGACATCTTGGGTCGTAGGACGAGATGGCCGTGGCCGTTGTGATGTCTCTGATTGCTGAAGGTCTTCGCCATGTGTGGCCGGGACTCACCACGCTTCCAGGGAAAGACAGTGGTGATCTCGTGGGAGACACCATGGAATGGCTCTTCAGATCGATCTCCCTCACTCCGACCATCTGGATGAGGAGAGAGTCCTCTGCTCATGCAGCTTCTGCAGAGGCGTGGTACTGCTCACAGCAGCATAAGGCTCCTGGTGAAGCAGATCCACAGAAAGGTCAATGTAATGTCTTTGGGAGGACGTAAAATCTCAACAGAAAGCTGGAAAAGCTGTTGTTGAATATGTGAAAATAGATTAGCTGTACAATAATGTCACATTGCTTTATTCTTTGTTTCTCAGAGACAAAAATCCGATTTCACATGACTACAACAACATAAGCATTGTTTTTTTAATGCTCGACCACAGACTGTTATTTTCTGGTGAGGATAGTCTCTAACAGTGAAAGTGCTCATGGGAAATACTTTCACTAAGAACACAGCAAGCATTATCTCCAGGCTCTTAATGGTTGACAGTGATTTTTATCAAAGTACTGCAATGCTTTTGACAATTGTATTATGCTATTTAAAGATAGAGAGCACCTTCAAGTTGTCATTATCTACAGAGCCTGTGTTCCAGCGCTGAGAGCTCAGTGATTACGGTTAAAAATAATTCTGCTGCAGCAAAAGAGTCACACTTCAAAATGTGTTTTTGTTGGGCTGCATGGCAGCAGCAGCAGCCACCGTGCCCTGAGAGAGGCTGACGGATGCAGCAAACATCAGGCACAGCCATGCGAAAACTGCCATTAATGAAATCTACTGTACGACTCAACTGACATCCGGCTGCTCAACAGGATGTGGCGATATTGTATCGATACACGGAAGCCAAGTATCGATCTTTTAATTAATCAATTCGAAACGTTTTAATAAAATCAATTTATTTTTTGTTGACAAAGTGTTCCTTTGGGGACAATTTACGGTTGAAAAAATTGGAATAAATCGCATTATATCGCAATACTCAATGTATCGCGATAATATCGTATCGGGACTTAAGTATCGTGACGATACTGTATCGTGGGACTTGTGGTGATTCCCACCCCGAGTGAGCATAAAGCAAGGAAGCTCTTTATGTCCGAGTCCTTCAGAAAAACACTTATCCAATGACTTCACACTTGGCGAGTGTATTGATGGGGTGCAAGGGAGGGCAGTGTGGACACAAAGTGTTCAATATTACTACACTTTGAATAAACAAGCGAGGGGAGGGGCTTCAGGCTCACAGGACTGAGTCAAGCATATTGATCACTGTTCATTCATTGGCCTCGATCAGACTGCCATCTCGAATCCATCGGTCCGGATGCTCTGGATGCTCCAATTGTAGTCCAAAGGGTTGAGACTCCATGCTGCTGCTAGCAGAGCGCTATGGAGGGACGCCAACATAAATGGTCTTTCGCTCTGCTTTAACCCCCCACACTGTTTACAGTCCTCGCACCAGCGCTGTCAAGTCGCTCCTCCATCGCTTCAGCACCGCAACTCCACAGCACATCGTTTCCAAAGCGAGTGCTTCCTCATTAGAAAGTCGCGTCGCCGCCGCAGCTGTGCTGCACCGAGGCCCACACCGTTACCACGGCGTCCCTGCAGTCTGAACACACACATCTCCCCCTGACCGCTACAACAGGGCCGACAGTCTGTCTCAGAGATCGGACGTATAGCCACTGACCGCCGCTCACTCTGGCTGCTGGCTGCTGGACGAGCTAGCAGCCGGACGCTCCTCCACCTCCCTGCAGTCAACGGACAATCAGCGGTTCCCAGCAGCAACGCCAGCAGCCCGTCAGGTGGCCAAACAACCGGCCTTTCCATCTTCCAAAGCCACTGCACAAAAACAAGTGGTTCTAATCTGGGCCAAGTCTCAGGGACAATTTAAGAATCACAATCTGAATACAAATGAGCCAAAGAGGAATCTATTTAAACTGCGCATGGTTTTAAGGATGCTCTGAATGTGCAAAGGAAAAGAAATTTAAATGAGAAATTATTCAAAGCAGCTTGTTGCAACACGAGTTGTACAGTATTTCTGTCCCTTTCTTTGCATCAGCTGTGACCACATTGCACTCATTACAATGATAGTGGAGTTGAAGCAGGAGGTGGTGTGTAAACCGTGAGTTAGCCAACCTGAGTCAGCGCTGTTATATTCAATTACTCCCACTGACTTTGGAGATCAATACGTTCCTAATGACTTCATATCAATGTTTTTTTATATTTTGGTCACAAGCACACAAAGGTGTTATTGCCATGCTATTGTAATTCATCCAATAAACAAAGCAACGACATGGGAATAAAGGAACCTTGATCTCTCTGCCACGTATGGCAGTGTGAGGCGAGATGGCCAAGCAGCGTCAAACATGTGTATCAGGAAACTTTTCTACTTCATCAAGATGGGGAAAATGTATATAAATAACTACATAATAGCACCTACCAGTTGTAAATAACACAATATACACACACAACACCAACATATATTATTTAACCTTCATGGTGTGTTCAGTGCAGTGGAGTTTGCTGCTGAGATGACACCCCGGCTTCAGGTGATGCTGAAGATGCTGCAGAACAGACAAGCCAAAATATCAGGGGTTGGACCGGGTCTCTTTTTAGCTCATCTTTCAACTTTGAGAGCAGTTTTGAAAGCAGATAAAATGAGTCACGGTCGTCTGTACACGGTTCAAAGCGGCTTGGAAGATTGGGTCGGCTGTTGTGCTGCAAAATCCACCAAGAGAAACTCTTCTAGGGGGAAACGCTTGTTCCCCGTCGTTCCCAAAGGTACAGTTAGGTGTCGAGCTTCCGCTTAGAAGCGGGCTGGAGCTGTGCGTGTGATCTGCTACTGTGACTGAAAGGTGGGGAAAAACAAATTCATCCGACAGACATTTGTGCATTAGGCAGCAGGTGACCTAGATAAGGATGTGGTCCCGTGCTGCATGCTGCACAATGCTGAGTCTCTCACTGTCCCACACCTCCTTCACGTCACACATTAATTAGATCAATCGTGGATATAAACATGTGAGTGTTGCAGCTTCAAGACGCTCTCGGGGATGTAACTGGAGGGAAGATGTAGTAAGTCACACAAACCTTTCTGACAACCAGTGTGAGCATTGAAGTGCGACAAGCCGAGCAAACATCCCCTGCTCTATGCTCTGTTTGACTCAAAATGAGCATCATGGACTGAATCACGCTGTATTAAAGAAGACTGGAAACTAGAGATTGAGACATAAACTCATGTTTACAATGTTTACTGAGGGAATACATCAAGAGAGAAGTAGAGTCATTAAATAGGCTTCTATACAACCTCTCTCATTTATCTTCCTCTCTTTCTCAAACACACGCACAGTTCCCTTCATCTCTCTCATTGTTCATGTATTAAAAAAGACAGATGTAAATATTTCCTAAATCCACAACATGTGTATACTCCCTATCAGCCTATTAGGGGGCATTCACTTTGAGATTTAAATGTAAAAATGTTCTTCTCTCTGCTGCTGTTAGTTATTTCTTCTTCTTCTTCTTCTTCTTCTTCTTCTTCTTCTTCTTCTTACGTAACAAGAGTACAGTATAGTATAGTACAGTATAGTACACTGTAGTATAGTATCAATGTG
This sequence comes from Clinocottus analis, assembly GCF_023055335.1. Classification (NCBI taxonomy): domain Eukaryota; kingdom Metazoa; phylum Chordata; class Actinopteri; order Perciformes; family Cottidae; genus Clinocottus; species Clinocottus analis. The sequence goes on from NW_027176087.1 coordinate 1,200,941, forward strand.
AGTGTATACCCATGACCACAACGCCTAGCCATGAAGTGTTTGTTGGCTTCGGTGGAATAGTGCTTTTTGCAGAGGAAGGTTCTGAAGTAAAACTTTAGTAGCTTAGTTCTGTCTTGGTTTAACTTTTATATTCTTCTTTCATTTCTATTTCAACCTCGTTCATAAAGTATTACGTTCATATTATTAGTAGTATAACCGTGTTGTTTAAATCGTCTGCACGACGCAACACTGTACCTCCTCATGACGTCTCCTTCCCATCGCTCCTTGACCCCGTGACGTTTCCACAGAGGTCAAGGACAAGTGCTGAAGGTTAGACGTTAGGAGGTTTTTGGATTCTTCGACCTCAGCCGCTGGCTCTGCCTCAGCATACCAGAGCTTGTGTTGATTGGAAATGACAAAAAAACTAACGATGCTAAATTTCTCATTTGATGTTAAATATTGTTAATACATTTTGTTCAATACAACAACAAAAATAGACTTAACCTTCCTCTTGTGTTAGAGTGGGCACCGACCCGTTTTAGCTTTGAGTTTCATAAAAGAACCACATCAATGTGTTTATTGCATCAAGGCCTTTTGACTCTGTCAGGAACCTCTATTTCAACGAAATAAAAGAGTAACTAAAGATTAAATGAGAAACGCTCTGGTTGAAATGAGGACCTTCGTGTCGTTAGATATAAACAGAAGATTTGTTTGATTGGTTGTTGTTTGTTTGAATTTGTAAATCTACATGTGACTTGTTCTGCTTTTCATTTTTTGTTTGTATTACAGTTTTATTGCTTGATAAATACTTTTTAGCCTTTTTTTAAGTAAATATACATGGGCCCAAATTGACCCGTGGATGTTACTAATTATTGTTAATAATATTAAAATGAAACAATAAATAAAACTAATATATTTAAGAGATATATGTTCTAATACCCCCTCAGTAATAGTCAGGTAACACAACAAGCTTTTATTTATCTCTAGGATTCTCTTAAATCGAAATGGAGAGGTATCCTGACAAAGAAAAGGCCCGGAGGCCCACAGCAAAGATATTAAAACATATAACAATATGTTCATGGGTAAGGAATCATAACAAGGTAACCAAGAGATAAGAAACAACTTGATGATAGATCATTGTGAGGGTATTTTACAGCTGGTTCAAGACATGGCACAAGAGATGCTAACAGAAAGCTAACACAAGAGATGCTAACAGAAAACTAACACAGGAGATGCTAACAGAAAACTAACACAGGAGATGCTAACAGAAAGCTAACATAAGAGATGCTAACAGAAAGCTAACATAAGAGATGCGAACAGAAAGCTAACACAAGAGATGCTAACAGAAAGCTAACACAAGAGATGCTAACAGAAAACTAACACAGGAGATGCTAACAGAAAACTAACACAGGAGATGCTAACAGAAAACTAACATAAGAGATGCTAACAGAAAGCTAACACAAGAGATGCTAACAGAAAGCTAACACAAAAGATGCTAACAGAAAGCTAACACAAGAGATGCTAACAGAAAGCTAACACAAAAGATGCTAACAGAAAGCTAACACAAAAGATGCTAACAGAAAGCTAACATAAGAGATGCTAACAGAAAGCTAACATAAGAGATGCGAACAGAAAGCTAACACAAGAGATGCTAGCAATAAGCTAACACAAGAGATACGAACAGAAAGCTAACACAAGAGATGCTAACAGAAAGCTAACACAAGAGATGCTAACAGAAAGCTAACACAAGAGATGCTAACAGAAAGCTAACACAAGAGGAAGGTTAAATGAGGTTTATTTGATCAAAGGAGGAAAGACTTTAACACTGTTGACTCATTGACACTCTGTCGTTGACACATTTCTAAAGCTCAGTCTCCAGACTGATGTCATGACACGAGGATGCTCACAGGCCCATTATCTTATTATCCATAGATTGGCTTGTCTGATCAGAATCAACAACCAGCAGTTTAAATCATACCATCTGAAGCAGGAAAAGAACAGAAGGACAGAAGGAACTCGCTTGAACTCACACAGTGAACACCTGCAGTCACTGTCTCTCACTTTCAAACTTTAACAACTGAATCAACGAGAGAAGTGAAGCCCGAGCACGTGTCACAACCTTATAACCCTGGAAAGAGAAACGTACACACTTCTTCTGGAACTCATGAGCAAATGTGGGACTCAAGCAATAAAATGTTCATATTCCTCTACTTCCTCTTCCTCTTCTTTCCATCAGCAAACGTTCCTCTCTTCAGATAACTGTGTGAACATGATGAAGGGATGAACCATGAGCGGTGTTCATGCCGTTCCACCTGCGAGTCTAATGTTACGGCTGTGAGGAGAAAGGATGCCTGCAAATCATTTCAGATGCTCATATTGATATCGTAGTGTTATATGATAGCATCAGTAGACAGTTTAACTTAAGGGTGATATAATTAGGCTATAGGAATGAATCTATAATAATATTAGGCTATAATTTTATTTGCAGTCAAGCAAGATAATGTTAACATAATTATAAAGTGTAGTTTGAAAAAGGTTTTCGCCTCGCGGTGAAATGTTTGTTGGCTTCGGTCATGCTGGTCATGCTACTTTTCCTGAAGTAGAGATCTATATTATTGTATTTCTTCCACCTGTGTAACATTAGTTTATGAAACTATGAGAAGGTGTTTCTGTCACTCGCACAGTTTAAAAACAGTGGACGTGGTGGTGTGTGCACGCTTCACCTCTCACTCACCTGCTGCTGTCTAACGCTCTGCTGGGAGTTTAAGGAAGTGAATGTTCACACACAATAGATTCCAGATATCTTTAATGTCATATGCACATACAACAGAGTGACTTTGTACAATGAGAAGCTTATTTTGCAACAGTAACGTTACGTTATGCTATTACAACCCTCAGGTGGTTTCACCGTCACACTATTGTGTATTCACACACACTACGGTTTTTGTTGACCTTCACAGTCTTCCTTTTAAAATGTTATTTGGGGCTTTGCTCAAAACATCTGTGGCTGAAGCAAAGTGAGCGGGTGACGCGCTGGCTGGCTGCACTGGACCGACATGTCTGTAAATGAAAGAAGAGAGCGCTTGTGCTCAGTGCTCAGGGTAAGAAGTGGGTAAAATACACAAAATAAAAGGATTCTCATGGGGAAATGGGACTCATCTGAGCACACTCGTCCCTGGGTAAATAAAAGTCAAAATGAAAGGTTTGGAAGCTACTAAACAGGGTGCATGCAGGGTAATCCTCAGAACAGGGGGGTTGTGGGTTTAAAGGAAAACCAAAACGAAGGGGAAAGGTAGAGGAGTGCGAAGATAAAGAGAGCAAGAGGGAGGTAAAGTACACATGAGGAGGAGGGAAAGAGGGAGGGATAAGAGGATGAAACCAAAAGAAGAGATTAGAAGGAGGGGGAGTAAGGGAAGGAAAGGATGAAAAAACCAAAGGTTGAGGCAGGAGGCTTGAAACGTGAATTACTTTCTAGTGTCAGATAAGTTATGTTTTATATATTGCTCGATTGTTTTCCCAATTACGTTGTGCAATCAAACTGGATTATGTCTTTTGTGTAAATATAGAGCAACAAAAGAGTCCCCATATGGTCTGGGTGGATGGGGGGGCTCTGGAGATATATATATATATATATATATATATATATATATATATATATATATATATACATGGGAGTCACATAAATTATAAAATTATAGAATTATAGAAAACAAGACGACGTTACACACACCATGGTGTCCCTTTCTCAGTGAGAAGCCAGAGAAGAAAAGAGCTCTGCAATTATTCAAAGTCTCTCACGTGTTTATGCCAATAATACTGCTCCGTGTGCTCTCGTGTTCTCTTTCTACAGTTGTAGTAACACTGAGGGGAGGCAAGGTGGGTTGTAAAGTTAGGATTATGATCACCTACTAGTCCTGAGTTGGGATTCTTCTTCTTTTAAGAAGCTAAAAGCATAACCCCTCCTCCATCCAGCAGGATTTCAATGTGAACTTTTAGCAGTTCCTCTCAGAAGAACTGTATGAAATAGACAATCTCCTCTCTGTTGCTGTCGTTTCCTGATGTCGCTCCTGTAGAGTTATCAGGATTAGTCTGAGGCCAACACTTTACTATACGTAACTTTAAACCTGTGATCAGGATCTTGTAAAATTAGCCTAAATTGCATATCCAACCATACCTACACATAGGAGTAGTGTTCATATCACAGGTTACACCTGACACACGGGCTGTTGGAACGTCAACAGGAGAACATGGATATATTTATATGCACTATAGTGATGACAAGAGTTAAAAGGTCACAAGAAATGTGTACCAAACTGTTGTGGAGAAGAAGCAGCTAGTATTAGATGCTTTAGTTGACCAACATTCCTCCGTTCACAGACGTCTAAAAGAATTAGATACAAGCGGCCGAGATGAGTTTCTTATGCAGGGCTTCTGCTTCACCCTCAGGGGCAGGCGGAGGTGCTGGATATCTGCAAGGAGCTGAGAGTAGAACTGCTGCTGCTTGACATTAAAAGGAATCGTGACCGACAAGGAGACCCCGGGGCAGAGCCCCAACATGCCAGAGGGACTATATTTCCCAGCAGGCCTTGGAAGGCCTTAAGATCCTCTGGCAGGAGCTGGAGGACGTGGCTAGGGAGGAGGTTGCAGGGCTGCTTAGCCCGTGGCCACCACAACCCAGACCCAGATAAGAGTCAGAAAGACGGTCTCTGGTTTCCCCGCTGACTCCTGGTCGACCTCTCCCCGGGTGCCCTCAGAGCTTTTGTTCTGGCGTTCACTGACAGTCGACGTCTGTTGATTCCGTCTTTAGTTCAGGGTCCTTGCAGTTCTGCTGATATAGAGCTCCCCAGAGCTTTCTCAAGTGAGGTCATGGTAATGTCATACCCCTCCAGTCTGCCTTACAGGGGGTTCTTATCACTACAGAGTACCAGCAGAACTCCACTGAGTACGACTCTATGAAGTCTGAGGAATGTCCTCAGGTGACATCACTCGAGTCAGCGTTGGTTGGGCTGAAACGTTTACTGGAGGTCACTAGAAATAAGTGAGAGAACCACACCTACGGACCTCTGCTTGAAGCGAGGGGCGGACGGGATGAATGAGCCGCTACTAGCATAACGCCTGAATCTCACATGAAGTTGCATTGTGGGTAATGTAGGCACACTGTTTAAACAATGAAGACTACTATATTATCTCTGGCTCTGCTCATTTCAGCAGTTGATAGACAGACATTGTTGTATTTTAATTCAGAACATCTTTCATACTAGGGGAAAGAAAAACATCCAAAATCCACATTAAAGTATTTTACTATTTTTTTTTTAATCTACCGCTGTAGACTTCTTCTAAATTAGCATTAGGCAACGCCTCATTTGCATATTCAGAAAAATTGTAGTAGAAAGAAAATTAACTTCATCTGCAAACCTTTTACCCTGTGATGGCTGTGTGATTAAGTGTCTCGTGCTTATGAGCATGTTGATAGCATACTCTGATGTGTTGTCTTTGTCTCTGCACAGCTCACATGTATTTATTCAAACACACATGTCACTTTAAATCACACTTTAACACTCCAACGTCTGAGCACTTTATCTTTACCTCATACTGAATTTAATACACATTGCACTGTGTTGTCATTTACTGTTGATTGTTGTTTGTCTCGTCTAAAGTCTCATGTCTAATGTTCCATCTTCTGCCAAGGTAAATTTATCATTTGTGAAAACATTCCTGGCAATAAACGGTTTCTGATTCTGATTATCATTGTGTGTCTACCGCAAAACAGAGCATGCATCATGGAACTGAACATGTACACATACTTGTTACATGTGTTTGGTTTTCTTGGTCACAAAGCTGCTGTCAGGAAACCATCACATACACAACCACCTCCACGACTGCCTGCTCTCCCACCGCTCCTCTGTGCTGGGCGTCTCTTCCTGTGAGGCAGATTGGCAGCAGTCTGTTGCCTTGTTGTCTGTTTGTAACCCACCAGCACGAGCTCCGTTGCTAATACTAAATCATTAGCTGGGACTTTGTTTCAAAATTGCCAATTGCAGAAGGACATGTTGCTGCTGTTGGAGCAAATCCACAGAGCTGCAAAACAATAGATGTAGCAGAGTGCTTCCTTCCTTACTGCCGTTCATTTGTGTCAGAAATTATGCTGCCAGGAAAACAAGGGTACTCAGGGCTTTGTTAATTTAGCAGGAAAACTGGTAAATCACCATTTATACAATGAGGATGGCTCTCAAGGGATAGCTGTTTATTTTTGTTGTATATAAATAAATGTATTTTAATTAATAGCTGAGATTTGAGAATGTGTCAACATGCAAGTCAGTCCGGCAGGAAACACTCCTCCAGTTTGGAGGAGAAAGCAAAGGCGAACATGGAATTATTACCTAAACGGTCTTTTGTGGTCATCCATCACAGTTTATGGACTCATGTGCTGCTTTAACTTTGGCCTATTGTACTCACTGTAATGCAATAAGGAATTATGATACAAATAAAGACGTGTTTACCAGCAGTGAGACATCCCAATGGAGTGGTTGGTATCATCTGGGGAAACAGTTCTGGCTCGTTTGTTGGAGCCCGTCTGATCGCCCGCTCCTGTTTCTTGGCCCATCACACTGTTTTAGTAACGTCTTTGTTCCCAAAGTTTAGCTTTTACTCTGGAGACTGCAATGTTGTCATAAGAAATGGAAACAAGACCCAAATTGCTTAGTAATATTATACTAATAACTAGTGATGTGAAGACCGAATGTTTACCGAATTGTAGCTTTGAATTCTATCTTTGAATCTCGTTCATTAAAATGAACGAGATTCAAAGATATAAGGGGGGGGGGGGTGAGGGGTGAGAGCGGGGAGTGGAGGCGGGGGGTGTTGGTTGGGGGGGGGGGGGGGGGCATAAAATTCCTGCATTAAAATAATGCATCGTGAGAGTTTGGATTATTTGAAAAGGGTCATTTATTATCACACTACCATTTAATTATCACGGCAAACAATTACGCTGAACTGTAAGTAAAGTACAAAAAATGCGAGGTAATGCGAGGTTCCTCTTCTGAACCATTTGCAGTCACGTGAGAAGTGATCCAAAGATCCGTACCTAAGACCCAGTCAAGTGAACGAATCATTACTGTTTAACTGCTGCCAGTGCTGAGCCTGTGCCGATTCGTTCATCAGACGAATGAGTCGTGGCTGTGTCTTTGGATCAAAGTTTCGTTCTTCAGTCGGATATGAGTCTTTAGCAGAGGAACGAATCATTGATCTGAAGACTCGGTTAGGACTCCTGACCGTGTCTTCGTGTTTACCTCCGCTTTCGTTCATCTGCCGCATACGGGTCTTTGGACCCTTTTTCAAGTGACCTGCATTCAACGAATCATTTCTGTTTCCTTGGCTGAGCCGATGCAAGTCCTGATGCGCAGCCACGAGAACATGAACAAATCTTTTCTTGAGAAAACACGTTACTCTTGAGTCCTTGTAAGGATTCGGTCATTTTGAACGAATCGTTCACAAACAACACATCACTACTAATAACTGAGAACCATTTGAACTTAACAATTAAGAATTATGGGGGTGAGTTGGATTAGCTGGCGGGGGAACCAGATAGAAAGACCTGGTAAGCCCAAGCCTGTAGTGACGGTGAACTGGGATTGTCTGGCATAGGATCCTGTCCAAGAGATCTTCAACTCCCACCTCCAGAAGAACTTCTCACACATCCCGAGGGTGTTAGAGGCTTCGAACATGGTCCACTCGGATTTCATGTCCACTATTATGGACCTTTTGTGCCTAGATTGCCCAGAGGTCTCCTGAAGCTGCTGACAGATACCGGCAGGGCAGAAGGGCTGCAGCTGCGGTGGTCGAGGATGCTAACACTCTGGCATGGAAAGGTTTCAGGGAGGCCATGGAGAAGAACTTTTGGTTGGCTTTAAGGAGTTTCTGGCAAATCATCCGATGGCTCAGGAAGGGAAAGCAGGGCCTACCCGATGCTGTTATCAGCTGGGGTGGGGAACTGCTGACCTAGACCGAGGATAACGCCGGGCGGTGGAAAGAGCACGTTGAGTAACTCTTCAACCTGGCCAACATGTACCCTGGAGAGGGGGCAGCGCTTGAAGACTTGGGGGTGGTTGCACCCATACTCCTGGCAGAACTAAGGCAGTCAAAAAGTTTCTTGGTGGCAAGCTGTCGGGGCTGGATGAGATCCGTCCTGAGATGCTGAAGGTGCTCGACATTGTTATACATTCTTGGCTGACACTCCACCTCGATGACGCAGTAGGGGCTGTATTTGTATCCTCGGGAATAAGCCAGACACGTTCCAGTGGGCTTCGATTCATCACCGGTCCTGTTTGTGGCCGCCATGGAAAGGATATTTAGGAACAGCCGGGGGGACGGAGAACGCCAGGTTTGGGCGTCTCGGGGGCTCCTGGTCGCCTCTCTTCTGTTACCAGATAATAGGGTCCTGTTTACCTCCTCGGACCATTCACTGGGGCGTTTTGCAGCCGAGTGTGAGAGTCAGCACCTCCAAATCTGAGGCCATGGTGTTCTACCGGAAAGTGGTGGATTGCTCCCTCCAGGTGGGGACAGAGCACCGACCACGAGCGAAGGAGTCATCTGGGGGTCATGGTCAAGAAGATGAAGCGGGATATCGACAGGCGGCTGTAGTTTTTCTTGCATTCCATAGATGATAAAACATAAATATTAAATTTTCTCGAATAAAGAGAGAGTTGCACCAGTGTGCAAAACAGCACAGCAGTTTTAATAAGGGATTAATCAGTGACCTGGATAGCAGAACATAAGTAGTTGAGGGAAGACTAAAAGCTTCTGATTAAATGAGACATACTGGGTATTCTTTTAGTACAAACCTTTACTACGCGTATTGCATGTGTAGTTTTTCTCTGGTCAGATTTGATGAACTTTGACCCGAGCTGAGTTTGTGGGAGCAAACTGAAAGGGGTCAAATTAACTTAAATGTTTTATTAAAAACTGAAATCACTGAAACTTATTGATCTACTGCTAACAAGGACTCCAACTTGCCGGTAATGAGCGCTCTCCCTTCAGACCAGGAACCCTTAAAAAATAAATTGTGCTCCTCATGTTTGGGACAATTTTTTTTGCCTAATGAATTACCAAAAGATAATCACTTTGAATCCTAAAACCATCTGATGTTGGAGAGTTGCATCAGACAATATATGATGGCTTCCCCTTGTTCCCATTCAGATTCGATTGGCCTCCCTTTTGTCTCACCAACCCTTTCTTCTCCCCACATCCTGTGCTGTGTTTTACAGCCTCTTTGTGTCAATGCTTTCAAAATAATAATAGGAAATAATTTGTTTCACAACCCCAGAGCCTGCCGAGCGGTGTGTGTTTCGTTCAGCCTCTTATGTTGCCGGCCAGCAGAGGCTTTAAAACAGAGCCAGGAGCTTTAGACACCAATTTCCTCTGGATTGAATTTGGGACATGTTTTAATTTCCACCGATTGCTTTCAGAAAGCAAAACTTCCTTTTCTCACGCTTAACTCTCTTAGCTCTTCTCCACCTCCCCTTTTTTTATCCTTCACTTTCTTCTTCTGTCTTTCTCTTCTTCTCTTCATCGGTCCTTCTCTCCATCTTGTTTTTCTCCCACTAACCAGGCTCCTTTGCCGTTGAGGTTTACCATTAGGTTATCATGTCTTTGGTATGAAAGTATTTCCTTTAATAATAAATGTAGGGCAGCTGAGCGTGCGCCACAAGTTAGCTTACGACTGCTGTTCTCCCCCCTCTCGCTACAAATGATGGGACAGCATCGTCATGGAAGCATAGCCTCCATCCTTCTGCCCCCCCCCCACTCCCATCCCCTTCCCTCAGGTAAATACTATTAGCTGTCAGCACTTTTGCCATAGTTTGCACCAGTAACGCTGTTAGCATCGCAAACTGTGAGCGCCATTAGTGCTGTTAGCACCCTTAGCTGTGAGGTGCTGGATGAGAGCGTTAAGCGGCATTCAAAATGTCTAGGATCTAGCACCTTGAGATGAATAATCCAGTTCTAATGTTTGAACCCTTCAGACCAGGTGATATAAATGTGTGGGCACCATTTAATTTCTATAGAGGCTAAACATGATCAGCAGTGCACATGAATATATTGATTAGGCTGATCTGACGTCGATAAGCAGATCTTCCCTGTCCATACGTAGTCTATGTGTGTCAGACAATCTCTGTGTTCCAGGCTGAATCTTCAGTAATCTGGATACAACACAGAGGAAGTCATGTTGTATCTGTAAAAAGTCTTTGTTAATCAAGGTTGTCATATTAAATTCAGCAGCCAAAGAGAGGCCATGAAGGATTTAGAGGCGTCGGAGGAATTCTCTGGAGGATTGGTGTAAATGTGTTAGCTTAAGGTTACAGTTACAGACACAAATGAGGATGACTGAAGAAGAGGAGAGGAGTGGGACCGCGATACGCAAACAAATGGAGTAGATGTACGGGGCGTTTATTGCTAAAAGACACACTGACAAGATTCCTTGCTTTATAGTTGGATAATCAGAAAATCTGAACTTACTGCTGATGTTTTAAAATGTAATATTGAATGCTATAATATTATATAATTGGATGTCCTCCTTGCTTCTCTTTCCTCTCCCCTGTCTCTCCTGTCATCTATCTCATTTCATGCTATGTTCCCTTTCTTTGATCCCTTGTCTCTTCTCGCTTCTCATAATTTCTACTCCCCTTCTCCCCCTCCTTTCTCTCCTCTCTGCTGGATTCAACCCTTTACCATGCTCATCTTTACGCTCATCCATCCTTTCCTCAGAGCCACCCTTCCTTTCCTTCTTCCTCTGCCACTCACTCATGTCCAGTCCACACCGCTACCAGGTCACTCAGTGGTTTCTAAACACACACACACGCACACACACACACACACACACACACACACGCACACACACACACACACACACACACACACACACACACACACACACACATAGAATAGACCCATGTGACACCCAGTTCAGTAGCAAACTCACACTTAACTCACACTCCCAAGGGAGCGAGCAGGGATAGTTGCTTCGAGTGTGTGTATATGTGTGAGTGTGTGTGAGTGTGTATTTTGCCGAAGGGGAGTTGTGTTTTGGCTAAATTTATCAGCTCCAGTTCATCTCCCAGGAGTGAAAGACCCAGGCTAGTGCCTTTGTTGGCACAACTGTGTGCGTGCGTGTGTGTGCGTGTGTGCGTGCGTGCGTGTGCGTGTGCGTGTGTGTGGCTGCGGGTTGGACTCCCCATGCGCAGCGCCACAGTCTCAATTTCCTTTTCTCTCTCATCCATCTTTTGCATTTCCTATTCTCTACTTCCTTCCCTACACTCTCGTCTCCTTGTCTCCTCTCAGTCTCCCCTTTGTTCTTCTGTTTCAGCGCAGAAAGCTGGAGCAGCAGAAGTGATAATATGAGATGCCGTTTTCGGAGACTCATTGCTGTGATCACAGCGCTCGCTGAACACGCTTCTCGCTTCGGGTCACTGCGTCATTTAAGCTCCATTTTCAAAGAACAGCAAGACTCTGACTGGAGACAGAATGATCTCTGCTCGTCTCCGAGGCCACAGTGGAGGCAGTTTGGGCTGAAAAGAAAAGTATATACATATTTATTTTAAGAGACACATTCAAAGAACATATTTTTAGAAACTCACTTTTACTAAACTCGTGCCATGTCTGCTTAAAACACGCCTGTTCAGAACGAGTGTTTGGCCTGTGATGTCGCTGCGTGCTGGTTTCTGGAGAACCGCACAACCACTTCACACTCAACACTGTTGTTCTTTGTGTCATCCTTCAAGGAGAGGATCGGCGGTTCAATCCCCATCTCCGCTAGCCCAGGTCTACGTGTCCTTGGGCAAGACACTTAACCCCAAAGGGCTCCCCTGGCTGCGCCTGCGGTGTGTGAATGTTAGTTAGTCCTGATGGGCGGTGGCACCATAGCCACGGCCACAAGTGTGTGAATGCCTGATTGATGGCATGTAGTTTCAAAGTGCTTTGAGTGGTCGGAAGACTAGAAAAGATCTATCCAGTATGAGTGGAAAACATTCATATCACACACCTAAATCACTCCTCAGTCAGAAACACCAGTGAAATAAACTCTGGTTTAGGGAAATATGGAATTATGTTCACATTCTAAGTATTTATACCTTGAAATAATTTAAAAAGGACCCACAGCTCTGAGAAAGCATTGTCCTGACATGGAAGTTGTCATATATTGTTGCAGATTCAGGTGTGTGCATGTATGTGTGTGTGTGTGTCTGTGTGTGTGTGTGTGTGTGTGTGTGTGTGTGTTATCACAGACACACACACACACAATGACAAACAGCAGTTAAATGTGGTTATTTCTAATAAGAATAGTCATTGCATTTTGAAGTTTTATCATGAGGGAGGGTTTCTGGGTCATTTCTTGGGGAGAATAGCAGTAAGTAAAAAGAAGAAAGTCGAAAGTGTGGGATCAGAATGAGATCATTTATTTAATACATCGTAGATCATCTGCATTGTTTGTCGTTGATTATTAGTCTGTTTTCGTTCATGCAGCAGTTTGTCAATGAAAGCTTTGAATAGATCAACCAGAGCTGCGTCTGTCAGTCAGTCTGAGGTGGTGTTGAGGTTCCTTTTAGCGTAATGCTCTGAGCAAGCCACTGTGGCTCGAGGGTTAGCTCGCCTGTCTTTCAATCAGAGGATCGGTGCTTCGAGCTCCGGCTTCACTAGACCGTGTAGTTGCGTCCTTGAGCAAGACAGTTAACCCTGAATTGCCCCTGTTGATGTGTCTACGGTGCTTTTGATGACAGCGTCAGCAAAATGTAATGTGATGATGTAGTGAGTTTCCCTCTGGTGCAGAGTATAGGTCCGAAACTTTTATTGTGAAAACTTAGACACACAAGTTTATTTGCTGTACATGTAGATGATCTTCAAACCAAAACACACAGCTGATGTTTTAAAATAGTTTGGACATAAGCCTTAGATACTCATCCCTCCATCATCAATCTCTCATTCATCCACCCACCCATCACGGTAAATGAACCCGTACCTGTAAAGCACTTTTCTAGTCTTCCGAGCACTCAAAGCACTTTAACACTACATGACATCATTCACCCATTCACACCCGGATGGGAGGAGCCACCATGCAAAGTGCCACTTCAGTATTATCAACCATTCATTCACTGTAGGCGCAGCTACAGGAGCAATTCAGGGTTAAGTGTCTTGCTCAAGGACACATCGACATGGGCTAGTGGAGTAGGGGATCGAACCGCCGATCCTCTGATTGAAGGTTGACCCTGCTCACCACTGAGCCACAGTCGCCCACCTCTCCATCCAACCCACCATCCATCCACCCACTTATCATCCATCTCTCCATCATCAATATCTCATCCATCCATTATCCACCCATCATCCATCCATTATCCACCCATCATCCATCCATCCATTATCCATTCACCCAGCTAGTACAGCTCCATGATAGCATCCACCACAACACATACAATGACGTGCAGATTGAATTTAGCTAAACAGTATGAGCGTTATGAAATTACATGCAAAATGTAATCGACAGGATGACATTAACTTCACATGTATTGTAAATGAAAAGTCTCCGCAAGTATACTTAAAACTAAAATGTGTGTGTGCTGAGTAAAATGTAGGAATGTTTTATTCATGCAGAAAATGAAGCATCACGTGAGTTCATGAAGGACAGAAGTCATAAGCCCATGAGCTGTAATCAGTCGAGGGCCAGTCGATTTACATGATAGATTCTAATCAATCACACAACCACAGCCCTTCTCACAACAGTCATTTAGATATGACTCCGCTGCTGCAGACTGTCGCTGCTGGCAGAGCTTTGCCCCCACCAGCCCAGCCTCCTCTTCTGGTTCTAACATGCATCGCTCAAATGCTGAAATGTCTGGTTTCGGGCCCACTCTTGTTTACCCAAAGGGGTTTCTGCATTGTGCTCCCTGTTTTTGCTGATCATGCTGCTTGGTTAATCCAGAGAGCATCTTCAGAGCGACAAACACACAGCGAGAACTGTGTCACTTGTTCCTGAGTGCTCGTTACTGGATGTATGCACTGTTGGCCACGGGCCAAATGCCTGGTCTGCCTCTCACTTTAACCACACTGGTTGGTTGGTTGGCTGCTGAGTCCTGGACTGACACGGCCCGCTCTAGTTTTCCCGTCTCTGGAGATCTGGTGGCTGCGTCCCATTTATTTGGGACTCTAGAAATCGCTCTTGTAGAGCCTTGTGTGACTAACTGGACAAAACATGCATGTCAGGAACATGTCAGTAGAATGTCAGTAGCATGGCAGTAGCATGTCAGTAGCATGTCAGGAACATGTCAGGAGCATGTCAGTAGCATGGCAGTAGCATGTCCGTAGCATGTCAGGAGCATGTCAGGAACATGTCAGTAGCATGGCAGTAGCATGTCCGTAGCATGTCAGTAGCATGTCAGGAACATGTCAGGAGCATGTCAGTAGAATGTCAGTAGCATGGCAGTAGCATGCATGTAAGTAGCATGTCAGGAGCATGTCAGGAACATGTCAGTAGCATGTCAGGAACATGTCAGTAGCATGTCAGTAGCATGTCCGTAGCATGTCAGGAGCATGTCAGGAACATGTCAGTAGCATGTCAGGAGCATGTCAGGAACATGTCAGTAGCATGTCAGGAGCATGTCAGTAGCATGCATGTAAGTATCATGTCAGTAGCATGTCAGTAGCATGTTAGTAGTATGTCAGTAGCATGCATGTCAGTAGCATGTCAGGAGCATCTTATTAGGATGTCAGTAGCATGTCAGTAGCATGTCAGGAGCATGTCAGTAGACATGTCAGTAGAAGTAGATTCTTGTAATAAGAGCAGATATTTTGTTGGACTTGAATGCATTTTCCCGGATTTCCACCCCCCACTCTGCCAGTCGTTCTTCCTTTCCTCAGTGGCAGCGACAGCTTTGAGCAAACGTTGGCATTTGGATGAGTGCAGCGTGATGGAAGTGCTGTCAAAGGAGGCAAAGAAAGATCCTCCTGGTGGAGGCGGCTGAGCGTAAGATCTGTAGGCTGGAAAGTTAGAGAAATGTTCCTAATATTTACAAAACCTGACACACACACACACACACAGACACACAAAAGTGCATACATATAAGAAAATGTAGATATTTTCAATGATTGTATATATAAACACACACAAGCTTCATCACCATCAAGCGGTCAGAGGATCATTAGAAATAATTATTTACAGAAGAGAAAAGGTTTTTATGTTTGATGTTATTTATACCAAGTTTTCTGCAGCTCTGCCAACTCAAAGCGACCCTCATCTCTAGTTGAAGTGTTGACTTCATGAACACAACAATATGGAGTTGTACATGCTGTCCAGTGCTGATAAAACAGATCCAACCTGCGAGACACGATGAGAATGTTTGAAATGAATTCCCCTTTTTCCCCCGTTATTAATTATATAGCTTTTATAATCCTGTTATTAAGGCTTCAGACCAATTAAAGTGTCTCTTCCTTTCACAATCAGCAAAGTAGGTAGTACCTGACTGCAGAGGTGTTGACATTGATTTAGTGGAGACCTCCTTCAATAACTAACAGAAATATTGACCCAGAAAGGTCAACAGCTGAAGGGAGAGGAGTGTGATCAGCTCACCCTGCACCCTCGCTCTCATTGCATCTCCTCCTGCCTGAAGAATCATCCCAACATCCTGTTTCCTCTTACTGTAGACCAATGAGTAGTACAATAACAGTATATTTCAACATTGAGGTCAATGATATACATAGTAGTTGATGTAATTAGTAATGTTTTAATTCGTGATTTGGAATATATAAGTGAAAATGATGGACATTTGATGCTTTTGTACTTAAAACTATATAAAAGAGAATTATAAAGTAGTTCTTCATTAAAATTGTATCAATTTTGATAACATAATGCTTATTCCAGATGGAGGAGCTGTGAAAAGTTAACACGTGGGTGCCCACCTGATCAAGCTGGCCCCCCACAGGGAGGCCGCTGCTACGATGAAGTGTATTTTGTGTGTGGTTGTGTATGTTTCCCTCCCTGCTGAGGGAGCTGCTGTTCTGTGTGTTTCAGCATGGTGCTGGCTGCTGATTGGAGCAGAGGTTGATGGCGCCCACTTCAAAAAGGCGTCAGCTGGTTTCACTCCTCCTTCTCCCTGGCTCCTAAGCAGTCCACGCTGACCCTTTGACCCTGTGTGTGCACGCATCCAGTGCAGCAGCTGTTTTGTAGAGGTGGGAAGCCATTTCTGTTTTCTTTTCCTATTTGCTATTTTAAGCTGCCAGTGTGCTGTTGTTTTATATTGAGAAACCAGGAAAGTGAGATGTTTTTCTAGAGATTGTTTTGATTATGCCACCATAACATCTGTATGTATTAATGATGTGGCAGTAGCACTGGTCCTTCTTGGGAGTGGAGGCAAGAGGTGTGAAACAGCCATGAGCTCTGGTCTCACGTGCTGCCACTAAAGGAACCTTTCATTTCTTAAAGGTCTTGTTGCTCACTGATAAGCGAGCAAAAGGCTTGATGTTGATGAGTATATTGTCCTCTATGGTGCAAAAGCGACAACACACTTGTGTGTTTGTCTTTTGTTCAATAAGCCAGCGTCTCCTGTCATTGGGTTCACCAGAAGATCATGAGCCAGAGCATGACTGGAGCATCAGGGAGAGAAGAATAGATCAGACGATGAGATGAAAGGCTCTCTCAGTAATACTCTCAGCATCTTAACAGTCAGGGAAGCAGTTGTCACTCGAGCATTCGTGAGGAGGAGGAGCAAGCGACGAGCAGCTTTGATGATAGTGCAGATGCTGTTGTCATGGTGTTGTCAGTGGTGCCAGTGTGCATTCAGTCCTGCTTCCAGAAGCTCATGTGCATCCTTCCATCGTCTCCTGTGTGATCTCTGTGCCCTCTGCGCTCTCAATGAGCTCTCCTTGTTCCTGTCTCAAAGAGAAAGCTGCACATGCAGGTTCAGTGCTGTTGCATTACAATGCCTGGTGCCGGCTTCAACAGAACGTCTGCTGATCCGGTTCATGGGGAGTCGGAGCCGTCAGACTCTGGAACTGTGGGTTGCGCTCGCTCATTTGGAGAAGCTACCGCTCCGCTAACTGCTGAAGTTTCTTCTCCTTGAGCAAACGCCACGCCCTCTTCCCAGTCAAGTGGCAGGAAAATGAAAGGAACTCACTGTTTTCTGGTTTCTGCCACTTTGGATTTAATCCAAAAATTAACAATCAAGGCATAAATGGTCCGTCAACCAACCGCTTAGAGTCACAGTGAAGACAAAGATGGCTACTCTAAACTACACGGGAAGATTCAACGATAGCAGTGATATCTTCACTGGCTGTCAGGGTTTCAGCAGTAGTTGAATGAAATGTATTCTTACCCTTCTGTTAGCAGTCACCTGTTTTTTATTCACACTACCGTTCAAAGTTTGGAGTCACCCAGGCAAATTTTCAGTTTCTTTGCAATTTCTGGCATGGAATATCCTTCACTTCTAAGAACAAGAACAGACTGGTGAGTTTCACTTGAAAGTGGCCATTTTGAAGGTATAATGGAACCCACAAATGTGACGCTCCAGATACTCAACTAGCTCAAAGAAAGGTCAGTTTTATAGCTTCTCTCACCAGCAGAACTGTTTTCAGCTGTGTAACATCATTGCACACGGTTTTCATTCTTCCACAATTCGTCTTCTAAGGCGATTATCAAACACCATGTACCATTAGAACACTGGAATGAGAGCTGCTGGAAATGGGCCTCTATACACCTCTGTAGATATTTCATTAAAAAACAGACAATTGCACCTCGAACACTCTTTAACCACATTAACAATGTATAGAGTATATTTCTGATTAATTTAATGTTATTATCAGTTAACATCAGTGCTTTTCTTTGAAAAATAAGGACATTTCTTAGTGACCCCAAACTGTAACTGACAACTGTCATTTTCGATTGTGGGGACGCAGTGCAAGAGGTAAAACACTGCCCCCTATTTGTTGGGAGCATGTGGTCAGATGCACATTTAAGTCGTCACCAGCTTTCAGCAGAGAGAATGCATGATGATGTACAACTGTGTGCTCTCACTGAGGCTCCAGCGGTCAGCCCTTCTTGTGGTTCAGTATGATGTGCATTGTTTCACGCCCTGCCGGGTTTTCATGGGCCATTGTTCTCTGCCTGATCCCTCCCTCTGGCTCGGTCCTCCCATTCTGTCCAGTAGTGTTTCTCTCTCTCTCACTGGGCTACACAGGGCGGTGGCTCTCCACCACTGCGTTTGCTTTTAGGAGAGTTTTGAGCCTTGGCCGGTTACTAAGTGCCTTTAGGGGGTCTATGAATAAAGTATAATCCAGATCTCCCTGCCCATCTCCAATACAATGAAACATTGTTCTGTGGTTATATGTGTGTGTTTGTGTGAGGGAGATTAACAGCTTAACTAGTAACTGACACTGTTTGTCCTTCTATACACATGAGGTAATCCATTTCCCTCCCACACCTCACTGAACCATCCATGTGGAAAACGCTGGAAATATGTGTCCATTCAACTATAACTTTCATTGCCCATTTTATATTCTAGTCGTGTTTTATATTTGAAATGTCTTTTTTTCCTGCTGAATCTTTAAATGTTTGCGTGAGCTGCCAGACAATTTCCCCATGATGATTGATAGAAGTTTTACCTCATATGCAAACACCTGCTGCGCATGAACTGTGAAGCTACCACACACAGATACAACACCAGCACAGATGTGCACCCTCACAGCGTGTGTGCACCTTTTTATAGGATGCATGCGCAAACATCAAGTAACACGTAGACACATCCAGAGTACACACACACACACACACACACACACACACACACACACACACACTGACAGTTAACCAGACACACACGTTGTTCAGCTGCAATGTAGCTGTTAAAGCTGCAACCGATACTAAGTCCACCTTTTAAAAGAAAAGACATTATTATAGAAATATACAAATCAAATGGATACAAACTCAATTAGCACCTCTTGTAACGTATTGGACCCCGTGACCCGGTTCCGGATAAACAGGAAACATGAGAAATAAATCAAATAACACTTCGTTATTATTCCACAAATGTGGTTATTGTAACTCTAAGGGTTGAGCCTTTTTTTTAATCAGCAGCTCAATTGTAGAAGAAACAAAGACTTCCAACTGAAGGAAAACAGCTGTCTGGAATGGGCTTTCTGGGAAGCGACATCCTGGTCAACGTACTGGCTTATTTTCTCATCTATAATTATATCAGAGTGAGTCAAGGAAAGTGTCAAAGCAGTTGCTAGTGTTTATTGCTGATGAGTTATTCACACTGCTGTCCCGCACATGAAATAGTATTTTATTCATTATGCCACGAGTTGGGATTCAAACTGTTGCTATGTCAGGGTGCTGCTTCTGGAGATGTCTCCTCTGACTACAGCACGATGGGCTGGACTCCGCTGATAGCCAACAGTTTGCCTTGACGGATCAGTTTCGTAATTTGCGCCACCTGTTAGGTTCCCACGTGTACCTCGTTGTTCCAGATCCGGGACAAACCCTCTCCTGCTGGATTCAGAAAGAAAGGCTGGTTTTCATTTTACTGAGCAACGTGGAATTTAATATATACGTACATCTGAATTCACACTTGAAGTTAAACACCCTTATTTAAAATGATGTTGTAATTGCAGCCAGCTCAAGAAGCTGCTCTGGGTCATGAGCCCCACCGTCACCATGTCAAGTGCCCACACAGGGGAAACCAACGCTCTGCCGTTAGTAGACGAACTTGACGATGACACCTGCAGTAGTGAAATGGTTCCTCTGCAGAGCAACCATAGCTACCCTAAGAGACATCCACGGGGGTTGAAGAGAGCAGGCATGTGCTCAGTGGGATTATCGCCTTTGTTAACCGCTGTGGAAATAATGCTTTATGATTGTGTTAGTTTCTGGTTTTGCAAGACTAACTTAACTGTACAAGCAGGTTTCCCAGCAGGAAGAAACCTTCGAGATGCTCTTTTCCTTTCAGACCTGCCTCTAGTAGAAATCCCTCTGCAGCGTATTCTTGCTTTATTCTACATGAGAATTACAAAGGTAAACTTTTGTTGAGAACAGTGATGTCATCTCTGCTCTCCATTACAGCGGCACAGAGAAAGTGAACGCTTCTATAATAGAAGGTTTTCATTAAAAAGAGTCGTTTTGGATACGCCACCTGCACACTCTTGAAGTTTAAATACCCGAAAAGTCAGACAAGCAACACAATCTCATAAAGAAGCTCATCTTTGTTGTCGTTTCAAGAGCTGCTGCAGTCTACAGCTTCTACGTTTCTCTGTCCTTCAGCAAGACGGAGCAGTTGTTTTGATGCTGTTTGTCTCAGAGAGACACAATGAGCCCGGCAGCAATGCTGGAACAATGTGACGTGAGCTAGATCAGCTTAGCAAATATTTACTGAGGAAGTAAAGTCATGCAACATAATTGTTCGACCTTCAAAATACACACAATTTTGGTGAATGACAACATTAGAAAACTGCACAGGACTCTGCATATGAGAGGTCACAGTCATGAGCAGTTATCAACCAAACAATATAGATAATTATAATACGTTGTTTATACAAATGGTACATGTGACACTTAACATGTAGAGCACATGTATTGTTTGAGTCATCTGTTGTGTTGTGTTGTGTTGTTGTATGCAGGCTGCACACGGTGTTGAGGTCAGAGTGTAATTCATTTCTTTTCATTTGCCTGTAAGCACTAAAATAGAGGGACAATGCATACGGAATATTATAATGTATAAATAAACACAAGCAGTGAGATATTGTGTTGAAGAAGAAAATATAAACAAATCCAGTTATTTTTAATTAGAGGAAATTGACCAGAAAACAATGTGTAGTTTCTAAGTGTGACATCCTCTTTGCTATAAAAAGATCATCGCTTTCCTTTCACATATCCACAGTTACGGAGCTAATTGGCTAATTAACATCCTCCAGAGTTTATTGTTTAGGAGACTATTTAGACACCACCGCCCCACATCTCCTCGCTGCCCACGCACACATGTGTTATGCCAGAGAAGCGTGTCAGCCAGAGAGCTCGGCCTCCAAACCGTTCAAATCCCACAGGCAGCTTCACAGTTCTCCATGACCACTGGAGGGACACACACACACACACACACACACACACACACACACACACACACACACACACACACACACACACACACACACACAGGAACTGCTTATCGGGCAAATTTAACATTTCATACGTGCTGACAGCTTTCTCACACACACAAATGCACATGCACGGTGAATATCTGCAATAAATCACAACTTTGTTGTGCAGCGACCGACTCTTGTTCTGAGTCATGGACTCATGAGTCATGGACCCCAGAACTTCACTCCAGGTGTTCTGGCTTTGTTTTGTTGCGATTCAAATGCTTTGTTGACCCACGTATGAAGTTAGAATTCCCACGCTGGAGTTATTGGGTTTTACAGAAGAGAATGTCACACACTGACACATTCCACGAACGCACAAGCCTTATGTTCCGCAGATTGAATAAAGAGAAAATGTTGTGATTGTTATGGGAATGAAACCTCCAGAGGACGCGCACAAGGACGGACCAAAGCTGTTAGAGCCAAAATACTACCTCAGTCCCCAGCAGTGTTATCTACTGACATATTATATTCATAATAATAATAATGATTTTAGTGAAGATTGTCAGTGTGAAGTCGGAACAAGAGAGTGTACCATCACATGTGAATAGAAGAGAAAATAACTTTCTTTCTCTCTGTTTTACTGATTCTTGTTGCCTTTAAAGTGGATAAAGAAAAAAATACTGATATATTTTCATCTAAACCATGGGGGGGATTCAAGTAGATAATTGGGACTCGTTTATCACTCGTAACTTTTAAAAGGTAAAATGTTTCATTGTGTACGTTTCATTCATAAATTGGTGCCTTTGCACCCCCGTGGGGGGCTTTGGGTTTTCGGCGCTTCGCTGCTCTTTTCCAGATTAGATCACACAAAATGTCCATGCATATCCAAGCTTCTGAGGGAAAATGTAGTTAAAAATAGTTTGAAACATCCACACTCAGACACAGTGTCGAGATTGATGGAAATAGTTCAATAGATTATCACACAAAGTTGTGTTGGCTGATACTAGCTATTCCTTAACTAAGAGACAGAACTAGAAAACATGCAAGTCCTAAATCTTCTTCTTCGGGTTTTAATAGTCACTGGGTTCAAACTAAAATCTTCACGTACTAAATTAAGTGTTAATAACTCCTTTTTCCATTTCCCAAATTCTCTATTTCCCAGGTGTTTCCCGTCCTGAATCTGTCAACATGTCGCAGACTTCCATTGGGTCTATTCATAGCACTAAGGAGCAGTTTTCTCTGGTAGCCTATACTACTTTATGCATCACACCATAAGACACAGTACAATGACGTTAAAAAGATTAGGCATCATCAGTTATAATGTACATTGATTCATCAAATGAGTGTTTGCTTGTTTGTACATACAAGATGTTAATTAAAGACAAAATAATAACTACACATTGTGCTAATACGTATAGACCATGTCTACGGCCTAGTCTACATATAAAAAAGTTACATTTGAAATCCTATTTATACATTACAAGTGATATGCATATTTACAGACAATTACATACACAATTATTATTTGCCAGGCATGTCTCTGATAAGTATTTGTACAGCACCCTGAAAAAGAGAGAGGAAAGACAGTGGATCATTCTGAACACCTTCCTGGATGAACACATTTTTATAGATGCTGATCTAACCAGCTTTATTCTGATCACCAATAAACCTCTGAGCCGACACCCGAGACTACACAGGAGAGTTTGCAGAAGGCCGTGCTGCCCACTGCTGGGTAGTAGAACAAGGGGGAGCTGTGACGTTGGGAATGAACCACCCAGGGACACGACGCAGTGGGTCAAGATGGCAGGTGAAGCTTTAAGGTTCTCTGTGTGAGGGGCGAGGCCTGTGCACCCATCTCTGACCTTGAGACTGTCCTCCAAGAGCAACAATGGAACTCTGTTAGCTGTGACGACCCTCTCTGCCACTGGCCGTTGTCCCTGCAGGTGTGCAGGTGGGCGGGGCAGAGGTGGTCATCAGGAGAGTGGGGACACCTGGGTTCATTTGTGGCCATTCACTTCAGAGGCCCTCGGTCCTGAGCTCCGTCTCTCTCTCTCTCTCTCTCTCTCTCTCTCTCTCTCTCTCTCTCTCCCGAGACGCCAGGTTGGGTTTGTGCACCACTATCGGGTTTGTCTTCGTTTGATGCAAGTCAATAAACCATACTTGTTGTCAAACCCCTCACTTCTGTGTATTCCTTCCTTTTGTCATGGCCATGCCGCCTGGTTCGTGACATAGCCAACATGTGGCACTCGGTGTTGTGGTGGAGCTTCACCCCAGGCTTTCTGCAACTGCGTTCCAGTGCAGAAACTGGGAGGCCTGCCCGGACTAAATGTCAGATTGGATGCCAAACCTAGCGACCCAAGCACTGATAAAGCCAACCTGGACATAGAGGATGTGGGCTGTGTAACAGGAACTCGGCAAGAAGGTGGAAACACTCTTGAGTGGCAAAGAGAATGCTAGACAGCCTGTGTGTAAACGGTAGTAAATGGACCTGTACTTGTATAGATCTTTTCTAGTCTTCCGACTACTCAAGGCGCTTCAACGCTATGACATCATTCACCCAGTCACACACTGATGCTAGCACACAAGCTGCTACCTGGCCATATCCATAGTTAACACCGCAGGAACGGCCTAAGCGGGCAATCAGGGTCAAGTGTCTTGCCCTTGGACACATCAACATGGGCTAGCAGAGCCAGGGATTGAACCGCCGATCCTTTGATCAAAAGTGCCGAGTTTAGACTTCCTTTGTCCTTCGAGGAGTCTTCTCAGGACGCACGACTGAGCCGAACGAGGATTCCGTCAACATAATGAAAGTCGACCCAAAGTACTTTGATTTTGGTAGAAAACAACCACACATTAAATCACACAATACAAAGAAATTTAAACTAATATCCCATGGAATAAAGTTCTGCTGTGTTCTGCTTGACAGAGACCAAAACCAAACTCCTAAAAAGTAAAAAAAAAAAATTGTTAGGTATATTCTAAACCTAACAAAGCACGACCTACTCCACCACTGAGCCATAGTGGCATGAACAAAAACCCTCAGCTTTTATCAGACGGTGGCCCTTGACATCCACCAACAGACCATAAGCGGGCTTATGGACTGTGCGGGCACGAAGAAGAAGCATGCAGGGCGACTGGACAGGCTGGTGAGGAAAGCTGGCTCTGTGGTCGGTGCTAAACTGGAGTGCATCACTTCAGTCCAGACAAAAGGACCCTCACCAAACTGTCACCATCATGGACAATAAAAAACATCCACTCTACGGTACAATCACTCAACAGAAGAGAGTGATCAGCTGCAGACTGCGCTCGCTGCCATGCAGAACCGATAGGCTGCGTAAATCATTCATCCCTAGAGCCATACAACTGTTCAACCTGTCAAAGTCTATCAAAGCTACTGTGTTAGACTTCTCTGCATAGTCTCCTCCCCCTCAAACATGCACAGCCCCCAACCCACTCACTCACAACTTATACACGGGGTTCACTAGCTACTGGCTATGTTAGCCCCCTGCACAACGCCCCTACTGGCTACTGGCTATGTTAGCCCCCTGCACAACGCCCCTACTAGCTACTGGCTATGTTAGCCCCCTGCACAACGCCCCTACTAGCTACTGGCTATGTTAGCCCCCTGCACAACGCCCCTACTAGCTACTGGCTATGTTAGCCCCCTGCACAACGCCCCTACTGGCTATGTTAGCCCCCTGCACAACGCCCCTACTAGCTACTGGCTATGTTAGCCCCCTGCACAACGCCCCTACTGGCTACTGGCTATGTTAGCCCCCTGCACAACGCCCCTACTAGCTACTGGCTATGTTAGCCCCCTGCACAACGCCCCTACTAGCTACTGGCTATGTTAGCCCCCTGCTCAACGCCCCTACTAGCTACTGGTTATGTTAGCCCCCTGCTCAACGCCCCTACTAGCTACTGGCTATGTTAGCCCCCTGCACAACGCCCCTACTGGCTATGTTAGCCCCCTGCACAACGCCCCTACTGGCTACTAGCTACGTTAGCCCCCTGCACAACGCCCCTACTGGCTATGTTAGCCTGCACAACGCCCCTACTGGCTACTGGCTATGTTAGCCCCCTGCACAACGCCCCTACTGGCTACTGGCTATGTTAGCCCCCTGCTCAACGCCCCTACTAGCTACTGGCTATGTTAGCCCCCTGCACAACGCCCCTTGTGGCTACGTTAGCCCCCTGCACAACGCCCCTACTGGCTATTGGCTATGTTAGCCTGCACAACGCCCCTACTGGCTACTGGCTATGTTAGCCTGCACAAAACGCCCCCTCCCTCCATCCAATTTCTTCTTGTTTTTTAGTAATTTTTCTCTTGGACAATCTTTTGTAAATCTTTTGTAATAGTGTGTGTATGTATATATTATGTTGTGTGATGTGTCAAGCTACTTGGACCTTGAATTTCCCTTTGGGGATCAAAGTAATTATCTATCTATCTTAAAATCAGTGTTGAGTAGGCTAATAGAAAATTTGAATGTAACTAAATCCCAGCTAAAACGAACCCTTTGTACCAAATACTAAAAATGCCGATGAGGCTTCCAGGAGGGGACGGGGGATGAAGGTGAGGACGTGCCTGTTCATCAGGATGTTCTCTTGCTTCTCGGTGCCCCGGTGTCAAACAGAAAGAACTCGTCCTGGATAAACAACTTCCTGGCGCTCATAGCAGCTGCTGAGCGCCGGCCCCAGGGTTTCTTGTCCCGCATGAACTGCATGGTGAGCAGCGCTCCATGGCCTTAGGAGCAAACCTTGGGAGAAACAGGCTGGTGGGTGTCATTGACTGCTGCAGAAACAGTTCAATAAACAAAACAAAAACAAAAAAAACAACAAAAGAAATCGAGCTTGCTTCTGCTTAGAAGAGCTACTTATCCATTAACCCCAACGGACTGATGACGCCGAGGCCATTCAGAGCGGAAGCCGACCAGCCCACTCAAAACCTGTTTTTAGCTCTCTGGGTGCTTTTCAAGCATGCTCACCATTCACCTGCTGTTACACTGCTAGAATAATACATGCATAATAATATTCCGTAGCATGCACGGCAATGTCCTTGAGAGACTCTGAGCAAGCCAGGCCAATGCTTATGTCTCACAAAACTCTGGCAGCTCGACTGAAACTGTGTGCATCATCATGTTTGTCTTTGGAAACGTCCGGGAGACGCAAGGTCACCAACGTTGGAGCACTGGGGTCAACAAGGGCAACAAACGTATCTTTTTGGCTACAAGTCGTTTATTCACACGCTACAAAACTCATACAGTATAAACATCCACTTTAACCCTAAAGTAGCGCTGCTGAAAGTATGCAGACGACGTCGATGACGTTGTGGGGGATCGAACACGATCCATTTTTGTGTGGTAAGGCAGGCCATGGGCAGCCTGATATTTGGGACCCATGCAGGGGGGCAGGGCCTTTAAAAAGGGGTGGGAAGCTCACCTGTGCCTTTGACAGCGAGCACACCTGAGAGCAGCTGAGGCCAGCCATGTGGTGATCAATTTGGTGAGCTCTTTTCTTTTCTTGCAGGTTTTAAAAGCATGATTTTAGTGTGTTTAGGGTGTTGTAATGTGTTGTTGTAATGCTTTCTTTCTTTTGTTTGTAAAGAGCCAATTCAGAAACACCACTGTTTTTCCCAGGCCTTTTATAATTTACATGTTTTTTAAAGTATTCATTTAGCATGGGCCGTTTATGTTTGATTTGAGCTTGTGGGTTTTTGTGTTGGGCTGAGGAGAGAGGCAGAGCGACAGGGCAGCCATTTTACATCGGCATTTTATTATTGTGTTATTTTGGTTGGTTTGCTGTGCCTGAGTTATTCTATTTTGTTTGTGTGATTTATTTACTGTCCTTACTTACTGTAGCTCCATTGCCCTTCTCCCTCTGACCGTGCAGTTTAAGTACCCCAAGACTTACTTTTAGTTGTACATTTTGGATTTGATTATTTTTAGCTCTGGTTGTTAATAAAACTTTTGTTTGGTATTTAGTCTCTGACTCCAGTTTATTCTGGGTATTGTGGGGGATTTATCACCAGGTCACATTTGTACTACGGCGCCATATGTGGAGATCAATGGTCTACCCAACAAGAAAAACAGTGATTACTGACTGAGGCGGTCATACTGCTGCCTGAAATCAGCTGATCTTATATTTGACGTGTAACAGAGACTTAAACCAGCTTAGTGCGCTTGTATACTTGCAACGCAGACCTCAGGCTACCATTAATGATTATCATCATGTCATGATCATATCATTATGATCATTTTATGAAAAAATTACTGAGGCTTTCTGAAAGATACATTAAAACGAAAGCCTTTATTTAATCACTATTCCATGTATTCCTTCCATGAAGGCTCTATAAGATGCATTATTCAATAGCATTAGGCTACATGGAAATGAGAGCCAAAGGGAGGGAATTTAATAATATACAGTAAGAAATACCCGTGTGTGTGTGTGTGTGTGTGTGTGTGAAACCCATCTGAGCAGCTGAATTCTTTGCACGTTCATTAAAAAAAACAACTGACCTTTTAATTTTTTTTTCCAAAAAAAATGAAATGACTTATTGTTTTATACTTTTGCTAAATATACAACTTAGCAATCAATTACAAATGTGTTGTAAACAGCATTTTACAAAACAAACAAAAAATTCAACGACTCACAAAACGTTACAGTGAACGTCAGACTGCTACGAGACCGTCCCGTTAGCACAGTGTTAGGCCTCCTTCTGGGGCCTAACATTTCAATGTGAACCCAAATGTTAACCCCATCAACTGATTTCCCCCTCAGCTCCCATTTGAGGGTTCTGTGTTAAGGTGGAGTCCAGGAAGTGTAAGGACTCCACAGCATTGATGAGTGAGTCACAGAGGGTGACGTCGTAGGGCTGCATACTTGGAGGGTGACACCGGCTCAGTGGTAGAGCGGGTTGTCCTTCAATCAGAGGATCGGCTAGTCCATGTCAATGTGTCCGTGGCCAAGACATTAACCCCAAATTCACCTACGTTCCAACGCTCACCTATGGTCACGAACTCTGGGTCATGACCGAAAGAACGAGGTCGCGGATACAAGCGGCCCCAATGAGCTTCCTCCGAAGGGTGGCCGGGCTCAGCCTTAGAGATAGGGTAAGGAGCTCGGACATCAGGAGGGAGCTTGGAGTCGAGCCGCTGCTCCTTCGTATCGAAAGGAGTCAGTTGAGGTGGTTCATCTAATCCGGATGCCTCCTGGACGCCTCCCTTTAAGGTTTTCCAGGCATGTCCAACTGGGAAGAGGCCCCGGGGAAGACCCAGGACACGCTGGAGGGATTATATCTCCCAGCTGGCCTGGGAACGTCTCGGGGTCCCCCAGAACGAGCTGGAACATGTTGCGGGTGAGAGGGAAGCCTGGGTCGGTCTGCTGGGTGTGCTGCCACCGCGACCCGACCCCGGATAAGCAGCGGAAAATGGACGGATGGATGGACGCTCCCGTAGTTGTGCCTGCGGTGTGTGATTGTTGTGTGAAAGGTTAGTTAGAGTCCTGATGACCAGGTGACACCGTGCATGGGAGACCCTCCCATCAGTGTATCATGACATTTAGTATTAAAGGTCGGGAGACTATAAAAGTGCTATACAAGTGCAGTCCATTTACTATTTACAATTAGTGACTGCAGTAAAAATGCCAATGATATGATTTGTCAAAGAAAAAAACTTGTTCGATAAAAGTATCTAGTGAACTTTGCAAACGATAACATTGATCTTTTCTCAATCATTTTGACATTCAGACTGAAAACTGCTCGCTGTGTTTGAGAGAGAGAGAGAGTGACTGATAGAGGGAAGGTTGTGCTGTTTGATGCGATCATTTTAATGTCAATGATATGAAAAAAAATGTCACATAACAATTTACGTGCACTGGGCATGTGGATACTAGTGTAAACAGGAAGCTTCAAATGTCTGTTGTCTCATTTTCAGCAGTAGGAGCAAGCTCCATTCGTGGCACAGGCACCTCGTAGAGCCGTGTTCGGTTGCTCATCGCGGTATGTCCGGTTACCCCCTCAGATGCCTCGCGCACCGCGGCCGCACCACTTTTTAACAATGGTTATCTATGACTTAGTTTTAGAGCCTACTCGACGTCTGTTTAGCTGTCAGCCTGGATTGACATCAATGGCCGCTGTTTTGCGCTAATGGTACAATCCACCAGAATTCAACAACTAAACATTTGGTTTTATGCAATGTTTTTTGTTATGCCTAATACGTAGGTAGTTCATTTTAAAAAATATTACAAGTATTATTGAATTCATTTGTCATAATTCATATTTGACAGTCCTCTTTAATGCATCAACAGACTTGTGAGATTGTGGCGTTACATCTTGGATAAAAAATGAAAGGTGAGGGTCGTGTTAATGAATAAATACATCACAGTTCAGGCTCCAGGTAGCCAAACTATAAGTTGTTAGAAGTTGTTAAAAGTATCAAAATGAAAAAAAAGTAAATAATCTTGCAGAGTTATTTACGATATGTGCGACCAACTCATTTTAAGATGGTTAAGGAGTGAGGGAGGGGTGTTGATGCTATTGTTCTTCACAGATTCACATCAGACCTTCGCCGATGTCGCATCACTATTGGCCTGTGCTGCTTCTGAATGTATATTCTGCAAGGAAAAGAATCTCACAAATAATGCTCACCTTCACAATGGGCATTTAAAAAATGCAGTTTTCTTTGTGGGAAACAATCACGGTATGGCGTACAGCTGAACAATAGCAAAGTGTATGATGTCATTTAATTGTTTTAATTTGGAGGTTGTAATGCCATTTATCCATTTACTTGTCTTTCAGAGAAATTTGTGGTGGCCTGCTACTGCAAAGACAGCATCCAGAAGCCACTCCCATTACCTATTCTGTGCATTTAAAATATTTGCACGTAGAGTCCTGTTTATAAGGCATTTAAAATCCACACATGGTAGGTGATCTGTCCTTAGGTTAACCTTAGGTTCACCCCTTAGGTTAACCTTAGGTCCACCCACCAAGTATTAATCGAGATAGATATGACCAACTCTGTGTGAGAGGGAGGGCGGCAGCTTTACAACAGTTTTTAACTTTAATGTTGAGCATTGTTAATAATAATTAGTGAATCGTTGTTTTACATTTGTTCTGATATTGGGGTGCATGTTTTAATTTTATCAAGGAAACTTTCATGGTATGACCATTACAATTATCTAATGCTAGTGCTACATTTGAACAGTTTCTATCTCCTGCAGATATTGCATCAGACGAAAAGAAAGGTAATGGATGGCATCATTATTTTACTTACATTCTTTCATATCTGATTAACAGTCTTGGAATAGTGCTATAGTCCCACAAATGGTTCTCCAGGAGGCTATGCCCCTGCATTGTCTTTAAGATGAGGTAGAACATATACAAATACATACAGTTTTCCAAATATTGCTGTTGATGAAAATAACCTCACAGTATTTTTTTGATTTCATATCTAGTGCACTGGGACACAGACATTAAACAATTAAATATATGTTACTGCCCTGTTAATGCTCTGTATGTCTTGGCAACTGGCTCAAACAAACTCAACCATATCTGTTGCAAGCATGTACTGCTTAAATATTGTATTCTATATTTTTAGATTACACATTAAAACTACATAACTACAACTACAATAACTCATACTGATTAAGGTTGTGAAAATATAAAATTGAATTATTTCCCTTAATAGTTGTAGTGTCATTTGACTGAATTTGGCGTCAGGTGGTCATCAATGTTGTGTTTTTACGAGCAATGTCAATGATTCAGTTTCTATTGTATGGCTAAACTCTTTTTCTTTTTGCAGAGGAGCCAAGCACTTTTAAAAGAAAAGCCGACACAGATGACTCAAACCCCGACCTGTTCAGCATGTCCGCATCGCCGGCTCTTCTTAGTGCACCAAAAAATTCAGAGAGGTACATAACCTCGAAACTACACCAATGATGTGTATCGACATAAAGAATGGAATTTATGCAACTACAAAATATCTCCATAGTCTGGTTCTCTCCATTCATGTTGTAAAATCAACATATCCACTCAAACTGGACTGTGAGGTAGAGAAGTGCCGCACGTTCATGAAAACCGCTTGGTCGTCAGGGAATCCTGGAAAAGAATGTTCTCACCTTGAGCGGACAAAGACGGCTAAACCCTCTGTTAAATCGGCCGTTCTCACATCGTCCTCACTGCAGGACATAATTAGCGAGGGGTTGATGTCGTCTGAGTGGGGTGAGAAAAGTAAAAAGCTGAACTTTGCCGCTGATGTTAGGGAAACAGGACCACGCTAGGCAGGACCCAAGAGCAGACACGGGATGACTTAGTTCTTTGCAAAAACAATATTTACTTTAGCAAAACTCACAAGACCAAGGCCCTGTTTACACGAGGGAAAAGGGCATATATATTCATGCGGTTTGGCCTTTTATTTACACAAAAACGGAGATTTTAATCACGGAAAATGATCATTTCTAAAAACTCCGGCCAAAGCGGAGATCTATGAAAACTCGTCCAACGGAGTTTTAGGTCCTCAAACGTTCCCGTACGCGACTAAAGATGCATCACGTCATAAAAGCGTCCTCTGTTTACAGTTTGCTTACTGATCACAGCGCTTGGTGGCGTATTCATGCGGGTTCATGTAAACAGAAACTTTTTGGAAATTGATCATTTGTGTACGACGTTATTTTTGAAAACGGAGGGGCAGAAATATTTGTTTCCGTAAATACCCGGCTGCGTGTAAATGTGGAACAAGACGACATCAAAAGACACACTTGCCCAGGACACAGGGTAAACACAGACTAAATACACAGGGGAAGGAGACACAGGTGGAAACAATGAGGGCGCTGCCAGCAATCACACATGAGGCTGGCACACGAGGAGGGAGGAGTCTGAAACGAGAGACAAGGTGAGTGACAGCCAACACAACAGACACAGTGAACACTGAACTCCCCAAGAGGTCTGGGGCCTGTTTCAGGAAGCCAGTTATCAACTCGGTAAGTCAACCCAGGAGTGTCTCATCTAGATCTGTGCTCGTGCACATAAAAGGGGCGGAGTTAACTCCGTTAGACCAATTGTTCACCATGAAGGGAGGAGCAAATTACGATCTTAAGACTGTATGAAAAATATAGAGAACGAATACAAGCAAAAAGCATAAAGCAACACTGCTGCAAGAGTTAGAAGCCGCGAGGACTCGTGGCAAAAAAACAGCGATTCTGTTAATGCGTAAATGACTGGGAATGTAATATTAAAGCAGTGTCTCAAATGTAAGTTCTTATTTTTTATTACCTTTTTGTTTTAACAATTTAACCTCCTTTCAGTTGCAACCCCAGTGGAGCTAAAAGAACATGAGAGCAAGTTAAAACGAAATACAAGAACATAGTTCAAAGCGGTCAGTGAGTTTATTATAATATCTTTCAGGCTACATGTATGATGTTTGATTTTGCCGGTCAGGAAACACGTGCTCTCTGCAGAGCGCTGCTCTTACTATCCGAGCGCCTTCCTGAACAGGATTCTGTAGAAATGGGCAAGTCATTTTTCCAAGGCAATGATTGGCCAGTAGGCGTCTTATATCCCCGCCGAGATCTTATCTGGGAACTTAACCTGCTCCGGAGCAGGTGAGGCGTTCAGCGTCAGTTACCGGGGCACCGTACCCCGCTAAGAAGTGAACCAGCTTCGTGAGACGGAAAACCCAGAAGTTAATCCAGACGTTACCTCGCTAAACCGAAATCCAGTTTCGTGAGAAAGGCCCCTGGGCGTAACGGCTGAAAACAGTGGAGTGGACAGTGTTTTTCACATTTGTTTTGACGAAGAGGGATACTCCAAGCGGTGGTACTTTTTTTTCAGTCTTTACAAACGAAATGGACAACTGGTGTCGCTTTGGGAGGACACGAGTGACGTTCGATGCTGTTGGTGGACAATTGAACGGTCAGTGTCGGGGAACTGGAAGATCTCCCCGTTGTGTCCATCGTATGATGGGAATGTGGCGGATCTACCAGCAGTGTCCAGGGACCTTAGAGTCCTCTGAAATCCACGACGGGGACATTAATGATGTATAAACTCACATGACTGAAATCAGTGTCACGTATGCGCCACACAACCTCAACACTCAAAGAACTGTTATGATGACACAGTACCTGGCGACCAAAAAGTGCATTCCATGCCTCCAAGACTTGCCAGTTAAACTGAGGACTCAGGAGGAACAGCCACCCCAATGTTTGATTCCCTCTGAAGAAACCTGCCCCTACTGTCCAGGGCCACCCCTCCAGCACTTAATCCCTTGAAAATTGTTACCACCCAAGCAATGGTGTATATAAATAAAATAATTTGTTCTATCATCTATGACTGTGTTTATTTCTTTTTAGTTGGATGTTTTAGTCTGAGCCTATGAATCTTAAGCTTGTACTTCTTGTGTGTTAGTGATGGGGTATTTTTTAGAGGAAGGCCTCCTATTGACTCGATTGGGGCAGAATAGAGAGGGGAGGTGTGGTTACACCAAGAACCTTCGTATTAACTCAGCATTAGAAGGTTGGAGGAGTCTGGTCTAACATTTGAGTTTGTAAGGTTCGAGTAAGTAGAGGTAATTTATCTGATACTTATATTAATGTTTAATTAGGGGTAGTGGGAGGGGGGGGGGGAGATGTGGTTGCACCAGCACCCTCTCATGCCTTTTTAGGCAAATCTGCGTACCTAGCCGTGGCTCCCCGGACAGGGAGTGACGGGGAGGTAGGAGGAGTCTTTTTATGGTAGGAGGGTCCCCAGACCCAGGGAAGTAGGGTAATGAATTAGATTGGAGCAGAGTTGAGCGGGGAGGTTTGGTTACACTAAGAACCCTCCTAAAAACTAGATTAGAGCAGAGTTAGAGGGGGGGGAGAAAGAAATCAGAATTAAGGGGGGAGCTTTGTAGACACTCTGAAACCATCTATAAGTCACGTTAGCTCGCTGAGCTAATTTGGGTTAGCCATCGCTAATCGAACCACGATACTTTCAGTCTTTCAAACCCATAACAGAGATTTAACACTGCTTGGCGAACTCAGTTCACACCAAGAAAGTTACGGGGATCAAGACAATATTTAATTACGGACTGTTCAGTCTCATAAACACCCTCTACATTGTGTTAGCTTGCTATCAGTAGCTCCGTCTTAGCAGCAGCTCTAGCTGGCTTGCAGTTCCCATTACTACGTAAGTATGCTATTGCAAAGTTCTGTAAATACACTTACCCATTTTTCAATGGATCCCTTTTATTGACGTTGTCCTCTTTATCGCTGGTATCGTATCCTTCAGGCTGTGAAGTTGTGCTGTGCTCTCCAGTATAGCTTCAGCTGACGCTCAGGGTAAATTGCCTGCTCGGCCCCTTCTCTCTCTCTCACACACACACACACACAGTGAAGCTGTGTGTGTGTTTAATATGACACAGCAGTGTGTAGAATGCTCATATCTCACTGCGTGCAGCACCTACGATGATGCGAGAACAAGGACAAGGAAGTGGAACGTCTACTGATTCCGCCAGATTTAAAACCATATCTCTGTGAGGTTTTATCGCCAAGATATTAATTTATTTAAAACGTCAATGTCTGTGCGCCGTGGCGTCGTGCCACCCGACTCGGGCGAGTTAAGGCCCATATCCGTGTCAATGTTTGTATACAGGCTTTTTACCTCCATTGTAAATAGTGTACATGGTTCTTGTACTGAAATTGTACTGACCTTCTGTAGAAAGTTGTATGTGTCCTTGAGGTAACTGTCGTCTTGGTTGGAGAGGGGGTTGAGGTATTAATCTAGAAATTCTGCTATTTCGTAGCTCTCACTACCACGGTCCGAAACAATTGGGCGTCCCGCCGGTGTTATAAAAGGGGTTGGTCACGTTTCTGGGGTTTATGGATTTTGGGGAGGAGATAAAACTTGTCTTTTTCGTGGTTTGGGTGTGGTCAGATAGCTTTGTTGTTTTTTAGATGTTCTCTGTTTCTCCACCATAAGAGTATTGTATCGATTTGTTTGGCCGTTTCCATGTAGATACGGGTTTCTAGTGGAATGTAATATGTTGTGTCATATATCCAGGCCTCCTGGATATATTTGTTTTTATCGAGAATAACTTTAGCCCCTTCTTTGTCCACTGGTTTAATAATAATTGACGTGTCCCTTTGTAGTGTTGCTAACGCCTGTCTCTCCGAATGGCTCAGGTTGTCTTTTTCCTGTCTAGGTTGAATCCTGCCAATAGTGTCCTGGTCCATATGAATCAACTCTAAGAGATCGGTTGGGAGAGTGGACGGTTCAGGTTCCCAGACTGATTTAGGTTGAAAAGAAGGAGGATTCGTTCTTGGATTATCCTTAAAATAAGTATGGAGTTTGAGTCGGTGGTGGTAGGTTGCTAGTTGTGTCTTTAACGCCTGTTTCTGGTTTGTATTCTTGTTTGGTGTTGGAACGAATGACAGGCCTTTTTGTAATAGTTTACATTGGGTTTGATTTAATTGGAATGTGGTTGAGAGATTGATGACTGACTTGCCATCTGTTTGATGGGGGTCCAATGGTGGTTGGGCTTCACATTTCACTGGCTGTCTCAGAAGTCCAATGGACGTGATCCCATGTGGTCCTAAACTTATCCATTTGGAGGCGGGGGATGGCGTTGGGAAGTTGTTTAATAAAAAAGTTCAGTGCTTTCAGACTATCAATTTCCCACAGATACAGCCCCGGGGAGATGTTGATTACCGGTACGTATATGGTCACGAAAGGGAAAGTTCCCCTAACCGTTGACATAAGTTTCCTGAGGTTGTCTCCGCTCTGCGAGTGATTCTTCTGGGACCTATTATTAGTACCAAATGCCAGGATAACCTTGTTCACAGAGTTCGATGTTAAGGTATTGTTCCTTAATAGGGAGGTAGCCTGTGACAAATTGCACCCTGGGTAGCAATTAATTTGGATTCTGTCATCCCTAATCAGTGGGAGGCAGAACAGATTTGAGTCCCCCATTATCAGAACGGGCCTTGTCGGGGTAAGGGTCCAATTTTTTCCCTTTATTACCCTTGTGCTCCTGTCTGTCAAAACAGTGTGTAGGGGAAGGGGGAAACAACGGTGAGTTCAGAGGTGGTGGGCTAGGAGTAGGGGCGTGGGGGCTAGTTGCCAGAGTTGGAAAACCTCCTCCTCCCCCGGACCGGAAGGTCCGGTGGTGTTGTTGGTTTTTCAGCGGGTCTGATTCTTTGGGTGCGTTTGGGTAGTGGTGGGCCTTGTGGTATACTTGGGTTAAGACTGAAAGGGTTGTTTAATTCCATGGGGATAACTCCCAGTGCGTTTGGGTTGTCGCCCTTAGGGGGTCCTTGGTACTGAGATGTTTTCTGTTTCTGGTTGAGTGTTCCTACGGGGGTGGTGGTCGGCCAGCCTTTTGCTGTAACTTGTGCATAGGTTAGGGAAGGGGGTGGAGGGGCCTTTTGGTGTGTCGTCATTTTCAGGAGGTACCATGTCTTGCGGTTGTTCTTGGTACTGGGTTGGTTGGGGGTTGTCTAATCTGTTCTGCTAATTGTGGCTGGGTTGGAACTAGAGGAGCGGGGGGGGGGGGGGGGGGGATTTTCGGTGTGCTCTTGATTCTCCAGGTTTGGCCGAAGACCTGTTCTGACCTTGGAACGATTTTTGATTACCCCGATTCTTAGGCCGGTAGTCCTGGATATCGTCCATCAGTGGGGGGATCTTTCTGTTAACATAACTGTTGTTTTGGTTCTATTGTGTTTTTTTCCAATGAGGGGTTGGGTAACGGTTACCCGGATGCGGTGTTCTTTGCTGGTATCTGGTCTGCGTCGTGTCTGGTTGGGGCCTCTCGGCGTGTCGTGTTGGTGGTTTTTGGTTGGTGGTGCGGTTGGGGGATCGGTGTTTTGAAGAAGTAAGGTGTCCTGGGTTGAAATCGGGGCGGGTTGGTGTGTTGTCACCGTTATCTCGGTGGGTGGTCCAGTCAGGGATGTGGGTGCAGGGTCTTGGGTCAAGGGATGTGGGTTACACTTATTGGATAGTCGGCTAATCTGTATTCCGAGTAGGCTCAGATCCTCTGCTGCCTTATTAAAAGTGTCCGGGTTGATTTGTTCTACTTTTTTGTTTAGCCATTTGGTGGCTACCTGCCAGACCTGTTGATGGTCCTGTGCAGATGTCAGGAGTATTTCCTGTCTAATCTTTTTAATTGAATCTTCATAATGGGTTTCTAGAATCTGCAGGTTTGTAACCAATGTGTAGCATTGCCCTGGAGAAGGGTCATTGTCTGGATGTTAGGGTTGGCCGGGTGAATTGCTTCAGAGAGTAAATTTCTAATTTTCCGAAGGGATCCTGGGATATCATTTGATCTAGCTGCTTTTTTATATGACCCAGGTGGTGGTAGGTTCTGAGCAGATTGAAAATAGACCTGGTGTGTTTCTGGAAGTCGTTGTGTGGTTTAGACTCAGCCATTTTGTTGGAAAGTTCCTTTGTTTGCATAGAGGGGTCTTCTGTGATGGATGTGAGTGTGTAATGTGTCGTATATTATGTAGGCCGGTCTGACACTAACTCCCTTGCCACTTTTTCCCCTCAATCCGCCCCTGATATATATAAATGTTCTCGCAGATCAGGTATGTTTTTGCGATCACAGTTCTCTTATCTCAAGTATGTTATTTTAATCCACAACCCCTTCACTGTTGTGTTTGTGTGAAGCCATGTTCCATTTATTCATCCTTGACCCTTCAATGCACTTCAGTAAAATGGGTGTGTGTATATAGCTACTGTCCTCACCAAATGCATTAGTGCTGACAATTTGTGTCATGCACAGGCTTCTGCTTCTAATTATCTACTGTCCACTTAATGATGATTGGTTTCAGGTTGTTGTGTTTTGAGTTGTGTTTGGTGTAGATTTGAAGTGAGATTTGTGTTGTATGGCTCAAAATAGATGTTTTGATATTCAGCATTCACGTGTGTGTGTGTGTGTGCGTGTGTCATTTGTGTAAAGTTGGGCTGTTTAATGTAAGCCTTCACATGTTCTGCTGTTGGGCGACTTCAAATTCTCTCTTTTCTATTCAAAATGCATGTTTAAAGTGGGACTTAATAGCTGTTTCCTGGAGCAGTGTGTACCGGTGCAGACACAGTACAAAAGGTATATGAGAAATAATCATTTTACAAGTGCTGGCTGTGGCTTTTATGTGTCCTTATGTCCATATAATGCATACTGAAATATGCAGTCAAATTGAAAGATATGAGCAGTAAATTAAAAAGTGTGTGTATGTGCTGGTTTCATACAAGGTTCATGTGTGTGTGCGTGTACGTGTGTGTGATCATCAGTTTTCTGTGGTGAGTTTGCACTTACTCACACAGGCAGTATGGCTTTTATAAGTGTGTGTGCATGTGAATGTGATTCTACCCTTGGGGTGTGTGTGCATGTGTGTGTGAGTGTGATAAAGCGATAGAAAGGCAGAGGAGGAACGAGGGCAGAGAGAGAGTGCGCGAGAGAGATGAAAGAGACGACGGGCGAGCAAAGAGCACAGAGATAATGGACGCACGAAAAGAAAAATAAGTAGGACACAGACGGAGGCGGGGGATGATTTGAATTCAGATACTGGCGATCACATTGACAGAGAGATGAAAAGGCAGGAGAGAGAGAGGTAGAGAGACTGCTTCAACTCAGGTGTACACACATCAATATAGCCAAATATCCCAAATTGGTCTCAGGGTGTTACATTATGCTCCGATCCCTCCGGCCCTCTCGCTGGACATTTACATGTCTTGATAAAAGAATAGTTTTGAAATTCAGAATGGATCCAGGAGGGCGTTGAACAATTTCAGCTTTTGCCAAACCAATAAGATCTGATCTCGTGGAGGTAAATTTGAGTTTTGAATGAATGTGCAATATTTTTTACGAATGCATACATATGTATGAGTCCAAGTCTTACATTTGCATGAATACCTAAACAACGATGAATATATTCCTCCCATGTCCAAACACAACTT
The DNA here is from genome assembly GCF_023055335.1 of Clinocottus analis. Taxonomy (NCBI): domain Eukaryota; kingdom Metazoa; phylum Chordata; class Actinopteri; order Perciformes; family Cottidae; genus Clinocottus; species Clinocottus analis. Next base: position 1,239,939 of record NW_027176087.1, read on the forward strand.
GAGACGTGAAATGTTGAATCTGGATTTAAAGCCCAAGTGACACGCATGCATTCATTGACTCTGTTTATAGAAAGTCTCAGTGTCCACTGCTGGTACTAGTACTAGTACTGGGGCTGGTACTGGGACTGGTGCTGGTACCGGTGCAGGTACTGGAGCTGGTACTGGTGCTGTTTCTGGTTCTGGGGCTGAAACAAGTGTTGTTCCTGGTGCTGATACTGGCACTGGGACTAGTGCTGGGGCAAAACTGATCTTGATAGTTCATTTCTAGCTGAGAAATGTCAACATAGAAATTGTTATAGCTGATTTTTGCAGTAAATTCCACTCAATGCCAAGTAGAGCCTGCAGGCATCAGGGGATGAGTTATGTTACAATAAATACCCAATCAATGATTTTTCAAGAGTAATATACAGCATATCCATTTTAATTAATGCATTATGCATAATGTAATATTTAGTCAAGTAGCCCTGTGGTTTTTAAAACAGTTTTAGAAATCTGCATTCTCTCTAAAAAAAAAGAAACACTTGGGATCATATTCTAACTTTGTAATTAACACATGATATATGAACAAAAGGTATGTACAAGAAAGATGCAGTTTTTTATGTGTCAAAATAACAGCAATAAATGTGCTAGGTCTATGACACATGATTTCACATAGAACATATATGACATATTGATGAGTGATGCGAGGTAGAGTTTGGTCATTATACACATATGTCGTTTGGCCGTCAGTCTGACTGGCAGGAAGAAGCTGTTTAAAGCGTGTTCTGTGGATGATGATGCTGTCCGCTCTGCTGTGTCTCAGGTTGTACTGCAGTGTTTGTGTCTGAGCAGAGAGTGAGCTGGTGCAGTGAGTCTCTGATGATTCCCTCTGCTCTTTTCCGACAGCGCTGCACATACATAGAGTCTATGGAAGGAAGTTTAGTCCCCGTGATCCTCTCCGCAGTCTGTATGACTCTTTGCAGAGCCTTCCTCTCTGCCTGTGTGGTGTTGCCATACCAGAAAGTGATGCCTGCGGTGAGGATGCTCTCTGTCAGTCCTCTGTCGGCCTGGGTGAGAGGGCGATGGTTCAGACCAGCTCCAAGCTAAGGAATCAAAATAAAGTCTTTGCTGGGCTTTTTTCACTGGAGCTGTGGTGTCATCTGCGTATTTGGTGAGGATAGTGTTGTCGTGTGTGGAGAAACAGTCACGGGTAGGGGTGTCATAATACCAAAAACTCAGTAGTCGCTGCCAATACCAGTAAAATAACATGATTCTCGATACCAATTTCGATACCACGGTAAAACAAAAAGATTTCATCTACTTAACTTGAAACATGAACTTCTTTATTAAAATATTTAAAATTAATCAAGGCTACAACGTAAGCCCAATTGTTACGTTGCTATTCATTAGGCCTTTGTCTCTCTTTACCAGTTGCCACTTGTGTTTGTCCTCTTGAAAATAAATCGGTAAGCTTCGTACATTTGGCAGCATCTTCCTTCAATGCCTTTCTTTTTTTCACCCTGGCTTTTTCAGGCCCTCCTGCCCCCTTTCTCCGTCCATCCTCCCTGACGCGTATCGTTGTGGTCGTGCCGTCCCAGCTATCGGCAGTCTGAGAAAACTTTGTGGAAAAGACAGGCTACGGACCGAATCAACTCTATTTGGGAGGGGTGAACCTCCTTGCATGGTACAACCTATGCAGAGGCTACGGTGTCAGAATGCAGAACGAACGCTTGATTTTGCATCATGTTGATTTTCTGAATGTAAACGTCGACTGAAACACTGAAGCGTATACTGCCCCCATCAGTTCCAGAAGAGGCGCAGCACCGATGCCAACAGCTGGCATTGGCGCTCACGGTGCTTACGATACTTAAAAAAAAATACTTTAAAAAAATAGGCATCGTCGGTGGTTTGATATTTTAGTACCGAAAGGTACCGTAACTATCGGTTCTCGTGACATCCCTAGTCATGGGTGTGCAGGATGAAGAGTTTTGGGCTACGGCAGCAGCCCTGTGGGGATCCTGTGCTGACTGAGCTCAGCAGACACACGTCTTCCCATTCTCACCACCTGTGGTCTTTCTCTCAGGAAGTCCAGAATCCAGTTGGAGGTGAGAGTTAGGATGCCAAGATCTGACAGCTCCTCCATCAGTTTGCGGATAGTATTGAAGGCAGAACTGTAGTCCAGGAAAAGCATCCTGGCATCCGTTCTGCTGCTCTCCAGGTGTTGCAGAGTGTGGTGGAGCGCTATTGCCACCCACCCACTGATCGGTTGGAGCAGAAGGCAAACTGGAGGGGGTTGACGGTGTCGGGACCTTGTGGTCGATGTGTGTGAGAACTAGTTTTTCTAAACACATCATGGCGACTGCTGTGAGTGCCACTGGCCTGAAGTCATTCAGGGTGGGTGTGTCTGGTCTTTTGGGGACTGGTATGGTGATAGTGGATTTGAAAATATGTGACAGGTTGAAGATGTCAGTATACACACCAGCAAGCTGTTCCCCACAGGGTGAAGGCTGTCTGACAGGGGGCATCTCAGGGGTCTGTGGTTGTTGTGGTGCAATACAATGCAATACAATGTGTGAATGTGTGTATAAATGTTATTTACTCTTGGTGGGCACCTTAGCTCCTCCGATCAGTGTATAAATGAGTGTAAATGGGTGAATGAGCTTTGAGTGGTCAGAAGAATAGAACAGATCTTTACAAGTACCGTCCATTTTACTACAATGAATAATGATCAACCATTACAGATAAAGTACTGCATGTCATCAGGTAGAAGCAGTGACTCATATCATTTGAATTTGGTGATTGTGAAGCACCTTTTTATGAGTTTTAATTTAATGAATACTTCTTTCTTATCTTATTATCTGGCTTGAATATATCATATAGATCAGAGATCCAGAGTGAAGAGCAGAAGAGAAGAGAGTTGCTTTATCTTGTAGAGAAAGGGGGTGCAGTGTGTAGAAGCACTCCCATTCTGCCTTATCTCTTTCATTTAACCTTCTTTCACATAATTACTGCCAGTTACTTACATAGTCTTTTTAATTATTCCATATTGGAAATGTGCACAATCTGCAGAACGGTACCGAACAGTTTGATATGAATCACTGAAAAAACCTGATCAATTAAGGACAGAACTAATTAAACAATCACGCAGCATAGATGGCCATTGATATTATGAGAGACGGAACAAAATAAAACAGTTTAAATAGTCAGTTTTGTAATGGTTTCAAGTAAATGTTTTTACCTTGAGGACTTACTAAAACGCGGGCTGACATCATGTTATGTTGCATCAAGGTCAGTGAACCTTTACAAAGGTCTTATAGCTCAAAAAACCCTCAGGTACATGGTAAATTCAAAGATTAACCGCTTACTGTGTATTACCTTTCAGTAATACAGACATGCAGAGTTTAAATTATGGGTAGGGGACATATTTGTCAGGGTTCATTATATGAATTTCTCATGGCAAACGAGCAGACAGGGACCCAGATGTAAGATTCAAGAATATGCAGCTGCCTTAAAAAGAGAAAAGGCCATGTGTATTTGAGTGAACTAAGACGTATTCTGTATAATCAGCTTACTCTCAGTCTCAGTAAATCAGTCCACAGACCACCGCTCTGCCAAAACACCTGGTCATGACCACTCTGAAAACCCAGACACAGACCTAGACCCTCTGGTCTGCAGTGTGGACCCGAAGACCAGGCAGGGGATGGCAGCCTGGAGTCTGGACCTGTTGCAAGTGAAACAGACAAATCGAATACTCTGCGGCCGGGTGGGGGAGGGGATGCTGAGACATCATGTGTGACCAGCTTTATTGACACTGCGATCAAAGAAAAATGCTTTTCCCTTCTGGAGGGCCGTCGCGTTAGGTTCAGATTGTGCAGGTAAAGATGGCCGATGCAACGAGGAGTGTTTCCAGCAAGTGTGCCGGGAGGGTTTGTGCATGCAGAAGGCGGCGGATGAGCAGGGAGCATTTTGGTGCTATGACCAAATACACAACCTAATTTATTGTTAAAATGTGAACAGTTCTGAGACTTTTCTACAACATTTCATTTCATGTTTAGAATTTGTCATAATGCATTGGACTGATGGGTTTCCATCACCCGCAGAAACATTAAACTAAAATGATACACATGATGGTGTTGAGTCTCATTGAGTTTCCATACAGCTTCTCTAATGTGACGCTTCAGGATCACATTAAAATAGTGTAAACATGGCATCTCTCTTAACCCACTTTCATACTGACTCAACCATTTGCCCAACACTTGCTTCCCTCCATTTGAAGACACATCTGTTAAGCCGTGAGGCATTCACATCAAACATTCCTCTATCTATAGACACACACACACACACACACACACACACACAGAATCAATCAGGATTAAACGGAACCTGATAAACATTGCCCTATCATTTTTTTAAAAAGTTTAAAAAGGTTTGTTTTAGGTCATTTAATCTGTAAACAGCTGCTGTTTTTAGGAACTCTGAAAACCCCACTGTACACTAGTTGCCCAGCATCTAACAGACAAACAAAGTCAAAGGTGCAGTGTGTAGGATGTGGCGGCATCTAGTGGTGAGGCTGCAGATTGCAACCAACTAAAACCAACTGGTCCTGTGCGCCATACAACGCAATAACCCAAAGGGCTCTGTCCACGGCCAGTTATAATGAGAGTAATGTATGTCATTGGGCGAATAGCAGAGCCTGTGTGTGTGTGTGTGTGTGTGTGTGTGTGTGTGTGTGTTGGCAGCAAGGCAGACTTTGACATTAACTTGTCTCAAACCAAACATTTCTCCAGTCAGCGAGGAAGACTGGAGCGTGTCTAAAAAGCATCTCATGCTAACAGGTAACATTCAATACCTTGGTGTTAATATCTTCCCAGCGATCAGAGCATTTCCCTCTGAATTACTCAGAAGACATCCTTCCTCAATACTGCCAATGACACTCAATACTGCCAATGACACTCAATACTGCCAATGACACTCAATACTGCCAATGACACTAGTCTTTTCTATATCACATCGGTTCAACACTTCAGACCAGGGGTGTCAAACTCATTTGCCCCCGAGGCCCCATCAGCATCATGGTCTCCTTCAAAGGGCCGCTTGTAACTGTAACACTGTATAAATGTAACTACTCCCGAACATATTGTTAAATAACTGTCTGTGTGTTTGATTATTGTTTATTCAAGTTTAAAAACATTGAACATGCATTTATATCACTGTAAAACTAGATGTAAGCAAATGTCTCTGTTACTATAACATGAATCCATTTAATTTGGGGTTGAGAAACCCACATTGCTCCATGAAAGATCAAACTTAAAACAGAAGAAAATAACAAAGAGAAAGATCAAGCGCATGGTATTATATTATTTTTGTTGAAAGCTTTTTGTCACAAATGAGAAAGACATAACTGACCAAATTATCAAAATAAAAAAAGACATAATTTTTGAGAGAGCCATAACGCTCTGTATGGATCAAGCATTTCATTTTGGGAGGCTCTATCGAGGCACGCGTCTGCATTTCTTTGCTGTAAAATCACTAATGGTGATCAAATGAGCTCCTGAGCCACTTCACCTGATGCTGATGACAGCAAGACCACGCAGACCAGGGGTGGGCATTTATTTTTCCCAGGGGGCCGCATGAGGTACAGAAAATGTTGTGGAGGGCCGGACCAACAGCCTGAACTCATTCATGTGCTCTCCACCACGTAGTTTGACAGGACTTCCCAGCATGCAGTTCCGTGGTATAATTTTATAAATGTGAAACCATGACTTAAGTTTGTATCCCTGACAGCTAAGTAGCTCCACTCAGCGGGTCCTTGGCTTTTGCTGAGAAAAGTAAATGTTACTGCCTGTTAAAATGATTGCCTCTGCGCTGCCGTTTCGATGGTATGTGCCAGTTCTGCCCAAAGCGACAGGTCTAATGTTAACAACAATTCCACAAAAGAAAATATTATTATTATAAATATATATATTTTTAAATTATAATACTTGGCGGGCCAGATTCAAATGTCTGACGGGCCGTACTTTGCCCGCCGCTGATAGACGTCCCTGCCCCGCTCCTGCCCCACGTCGCTCAGCAGAGGCAGTAACAGGGAGAGTCAAGGCGCCAGAGACACATTACACTGAACTGTCATATTTTTCTCTTTTCACGGATACAAATAAAAAAGGCTGTGATTGGAATACGGGGCAGGACTGGAGCTGTTCGGGGCGTACTTGTCGCGGCGCATATTTGTTGTTGTCGTCGTCTCCCCCGTCCTCGTCCTCGTTGTTTTGGGGGGGAGCAATTAAATATATCTCTTGTTCTGCCTGTTTGTGATATACACATGCCTAAGAGGTGCCTATTATTTTTATACTAATATCGGCATTATAATTATTATAAGTATGATGATTTTTTGGTGCCTCCCTCCCCCTCTACGCACAGCGCGTAGTGAGCCTTATGGGAGCGGCGCCGGGTGCCAGTGCTGTGATATGAGCTGGCTCCTACTGTGAACACGTGTATCTTGCATTTAACACTGGACTTGTTCGCATTGCTGTGGAGACACGGGGCTCGAGTAGCTGATGCCGGCACATCGCAGGAAACATAACAGGCAAGCATTGTGAGGAAATGTAGGTTTGGTCAAAGCAGCCTTTTGACCTGTTTATTTTTAGACAATCAGACCTTAAGGCGAAGCTCTCGCGGGCCACATGAAACGACGTGGCGGGCCACATTTGGCCCGCGGGCCTTGAGTTTGACATATATGCTTTAGACTATCATTGCAAAAATAGCAAATAGCAAAATTCTACCTGGAAGTGAAAGCCATGAATCACACTATCCTTTCTGCTAAACATCCAATGCCCGGGCAGGCCGAGCCACCCAGAATCAGATTGAACCACCGAGCAAATACATTCAATACATATTTATATGGATGCAAGAAACTTAACACACTCTTTGCTGGAAATATAAACATGAAAGAAATATGCCAAGAAATATCAATAGAAAACCTCACATTCTTCACGCAGTCAATTCAAAAACACATCTGTTGGTTGAAAATACAACCAAACAACTAGATCTTCTTCCAATATTCACATCTGAAACATTTTAATAAAGGAGATCTCTCCTCAGTTGAGCCTCCACTAAAATATGAACAACCTTTACTGGTCACCCCAACATTTGTTAATAAAACAATTTTAGTAACCTGTCAACACCTGAGTGGCACATTTTAAATATCTGATAACTGTTGGAAGAAAAACATATTTACGCTTAATCGGTGTCTGTTTTAATGTTATATTCAGACTTCTTATTGATCTGTCTCTGTTTAATCTTACACACATACTTGGCATGTCTCCTGATAGCAGTGATACTTAGGAATTTGTAAATTTCTGTCCGAAAGAACGTGCAGTTCCTTTGTTATCGTGACCATTTCTTGCAAACCACTTTCTGGCATGACGGGGGAAAGGTTCCCGAGAAGGCCGAAGACGTCATGAGGGTTTCTGTTAGTGGGTCAGGATGTGTGTTTAAGAGGTGATGTGGGGATTAATAAAGTGACTATCCATCTATTTTGAGTGTCTTGCCCAAGGACACATCAACATGGACTAGCAGAGCCGTCGATGCTTTGATTAAAGGTTGACCCTGCTCTACCACCGAACCACAACGTTAGGGTTAGGGTGTTAGGGTGTTAGGGTTAGGGTGTTAGGGTGTTAGGGTGTTAGGGTTAGGGGGTTAGGGTGTTAGGGTTAGGGTGTTAGGGTTAGGGGGTTAGGGTGTTAGGGTTAGGGTGTTAGGGTTAGGGTGTTAGGGTGTTAGGGTTAGGGTGTTAGGGTGTTAGGGTTAGGGTGTTAGGGTGTTAGGGTTAGGGTGTTAGGGTTAGGGGGTTAGGGTGTTAGGGTGTTAGGGTTAGGGTGTTAGGATGTTAGGGTTAGGGTGTTAGGGTGTTATGGTTAGGGTGTTAGGGTTAAGGTTGCAGGCGTACAGAGACCAGATGGCTCGTTGGAACAATGCTTTATACATGATGAATTAAGTGTTCACTCATGCTTTACTAGTGCTAAATGATGTCTAGTTATTATAAAGTGTTACCAACGTTTCCTGTAAATGGTGTTTGTAGATGATGTAGTCCTTTCTGGGTAAGTAAAGAGATGATTACAGAATGCAAAAACATTGAATGTCTATTGCAGAATATAAGGCAATAAAAATGTGAAACATAAATGCTAACAAAAATGGACTTTGATATTGTGAAAATCTTAAATCCTTAAACTTCTCATGATGAAGTAAATGATGACACAATGTTATATATAATGCAGATTCTACACTGAGATTGGTGTTTTTGATCATTGGGATTCCTATGATTGTTTTACACTGGGTTTCTAGTGGTAGCCATGCTGCTAACACAAGCTAATGCTAACACTAGCAGCCAACAGAGGAAATGTTTCTCAGGTGGCCTGTCTAAAATGAGCTGTGGTAAAACTATATATTTTTTATCCAATCTGGTTGTCTTTGTGACAGCGGCACCAACAATAATACCACTTGGAAAACGGAGGGGGAAGTTTTTCCAATTTTATACTATATAGCATATATATTCTAATAATCTATCAATTAATACATTTCAGTATATATTGTCAAAGCACCTTTAATTAGTAACATATGTATATACTTTGCTTTGGAAGAATTGATGGAGAAACTAAGAGTAAGCTTTCATGTGTGTTGATGAATTCCCTTACTTTTTGTGTTTTTGTTTTTATGCAGCTCCATGGGTTTTGGACCCACAGCCTGCAGTGTCTGGAGTCTTAAAGATTACCTCTCTCCCCTCCCTCTTTCCCCAGTGTAAATGTCTTTCTGCTCTTTACACTGGCTAAGCTGCAGGGAGCTGCAGAAATAGCTTTGGCTGATGATATTTGGTCATGTTTGTTTGATGTCTCTGAGTGTGTGTGTGTGTGTGTGTGTGTGTGTGTGTGTGTGTGTGTGTGTGTGTGTGTGCGTGTGTGTGTGTGGCCTGCAGGGAGAGAGAGAAGACTAATAGAAGTAGAAACCGGTTGTCAGCTGATGGAGCTCACCTGGGCTCATGCTTTATAAGCTGGCCCATGTGCTTGGTCCTATCTTCCCCTTCCAGCGTGCCAGACGCCCCCCCCTCCTCCCGCATCATCTTCTTTTCCTTTTTTACCACTTAGCACCTCACATAGCGCCGTACGAGATGCAGGCAGGGATGCATGTTGTTCCTGTCTAGATTTGCATGCCTGGTAACTCTACCAATTCTGAACTATTTTCCCATCAACACTAATGAATGCCTTTTGTCATAATAATTCTCCCCTCAGGCAACTGTGGCTCAGTAGTAGAGCAGGGTCGCCCCTCTAACAAATGATTGATCCCCAGCTCTGCTAGTTCATGTTGATGTGTCCTTGGTCAAGACACTTAACCCCAAATTGCTGTCATCGGGTGTTCATTAGTCTTGATGGACCCAAACAATTGAATGGGTGAATGATGACATGTACTGTTAATTAAAGTGCTTTAAGTGGTCAGAAGACTAAAAAAGATCTTGACGAGAATAGTTTATTGAACACTCAATGTTCCCCTATGCAGGGTTCACACGGTCATGGAAAACCTGGGAAAGTCCTCGAATTTGTTATTTTTAGGCCTGGAAAAGTCCTGTAAATGTGTTATATTCATGTGTTCATGACGTTCATTTACGTTGAGTTTTAACAATATGCTTTTAAAAGAAAGACGCTCAAAATATAAGTAGGCATATATGAATGTTTACTCTTTTAATCAAACTATTGTCTCATTCATTTGTGTCATTTAAGGTTTACTGTATGCTTTGAATCCTCATTGGCCGCGTTTCCCCGATTCGTTAAGACGCTCTTAGCGCTTAAGAGCGTCTTAGGAGCGTCTTAGGAGCGCTGTGAAAGAACAACGTGTTTCCCAGAGTCGTTCTTAGCTTAAGACGCTCTTTTACTAAGAAGCAAACGTAAGATCGGTCTGACCCACTCTTAACAGCCTTCTTAGCGACTAAACGCTCACTGCAGCCGCGTCAGGGAAAGTTATATCTGACATTCAAAGTAATACTAAAACCATGCGTCATGAGGAATGTGCGCCCACAGCTGCCGGACACTGACGCAAGAAAAATAATAGCATGAAAAGAAAAATAACGATATAAAAATAAAGAATTTTCCCTGTGTTCCTGTAGCTACATAAATAAAATGAATCCGCATTACTATCACTCATTACGTTTTTACACACATTCGGCATCTGCATATACGTTAGCTATAAAAACATCAACAACCCTGTGGTATTTCACAGATATCAGGGAAACTGACAGGTGTAACTGAACTCGGCTGGAACCTCATCAAGAGAGGCTCCACGTCTAAAGGTGTTGCTGAAGTCCGCCGGCTTCCCCGTGTGGAGATCCAACGCCTCGTCACACTAGTGTCACCACACATCCAGAGGCCAACCCGCTGCAGTGTTGCCCTCAGCCTGCGATTTTACGCAGTGGGGAGCTTCCTGGAGGTGGTGGGGGACGGCACCGGCCTCAGCAAGGCATCGGTTTCACGGAGTCGTGGATGGCACACACACACACATGCGCGCGTGTAGCATAAGTGGTGCGTGATCGATTTGCCTGGCATCGATTGATTTAGTATCAGCAACACGGCGGTGGACAGCTCCCACTAAGAGCGTCTTAAGAAGCTTCTTTGGCGAGATCTTAAGAAGGCAGTTAAGAACGCGTCTGGGAAACACTCGTATCTTAGCTCTCCTTCTTAGCGAAACCTTCTTAAGTCCTTAAGAACAATCGAATCTGGGAAACCAGCCCTTGATAGTATATACTAAATGTTCTTGTATACACCAAGATTTCACTAAATGTGTGATTGTGGAAATGTGGTTTAAAGTCATGAAAAAGTCATTGAAATCATTGGTCAAAATGTGCATGAACCCTGCCAATGTGATTTGCCTCAATGAGATCTGGACGCCATCTGGTTTCGGTTGTGCCATTACGGTTTCTTCATTAACGGGTAACAACAGGGTCAGTGCTGCATTCGGGATGTCCCGGTGTTTGCTTGCCTGGACACACACTCAGTACCAGATGCATCCTTTTTTTGTTCCTTCTAATGGCAGGTATGTGATGTGTGATGAGAAAAGAGAATGTAATCACATTGAAATATATTCATTAGAACAATAAAATGAAGCATAAGATTAGGAGAGTTCTAATCCAACAATATTAATAATAATTCACATTCTATTGTCGGCTCAGTTTCAGTTTATCCAACAGGGTATGTAATGTATATAGGTATATAGATTTTTGCTTTATTTTTATTCCAGCAGACAAAACAACGCACATAATATATTCTGCTGTACAAACTGATTTTTTATCTTCACTGTAGCAATGCGGTTGGTACATTTCAGTGTTTCCTAAAGGATCTGTGTGTGTGTGTGAGGGGGGGGGGGGGGGGCGCGTAATGACGACACTGACACAAACACTTAAAGCAGTGGTTCTCAAACTTTTTCTGTAATTAACATCATTTTGTGACTCCATCTGTGCTTTTATAGTTACAGAATGAAGAACATTGCAATCACTTTGAAGTAAACCAGGTTGCTCCATCAGACCAATAAAAAAAATAATTGCAATCACTTAGAACAATGAAAATAACGTTCTATATGTGCAAAAAAGAACAAATATTTAGTTACTACTAAATCGCTCATTGTGAAAAACGATAAGCTAATATTTTTTTGACAAAACAGAATGAGTGCAGATATGTGAGCATCAGGTTGTATCAGTATCAGTGGCTTCAGTCAGCGGCTCCTCAACAAATATTTTTTTAAACAGGTTTGTTGATTTGATAAGGCTGCACTCAGTTCATGCTCCAAGTTGATCTGAGATGTGTTTTCTGTTTTGAGAAACGGAACAGCAGAAAAAACCTGACGGAGACTTCTGGAGGTTGACTTTTGGCAAAACACAAAGAATCATCAAGTCGTGCAAGTTTAACTTGTTAACGGCGTAACTAAACATTCACCTGAAAGTACAGCATTTCTCCATGAGTTTAGTAATGACTTAGTTTTATGTCCGTGTACTTTGTACTTTTGTAATGTGTGAAGCCAGCAGCTCATTGTTGGCTGCAAGACACGAGCACTTCGGCTCGTTTCACTTGGAGCAGGAAAGCAACTCTGGGTTCAGAGAGCTGCTCCGGCGCTCCTTGCAGCTAACTATGAACATCCAGTATGATATGAGCCAGATTCCCTAAAAATGCCTCCTGGAGCGGTCAATAAGAAAGGAAAGATTAGGACCTAAAGAATCAGAATCTGCAACAAAAATCACAATAAAACAAAGCCTTGGCCTGTTAGGAAGGAGTTTCAGTCAAAAAACTGTCGTTCGGTTCTGTTAAAATGTTGCTGTGGATTAGTGTCGTATTTGCACTGCGGACAGATGTGTGGTGACGAGCTAATCCTGCCCATCATATAAAACCTTATTGAACTAATAGCTAGTTGGTCAGTATCATGTACACGTGTGTCTGGATTTCAGCTTGCAACAGCTTTCTTTACATTGCCAAAGAGAGAGGCTGAGGTGTAATTAATACAGTTAACCCGTATCCTCTTCCTCCTGATCCAACACAGGAGTAAGGGGGGTGGTGTGTGTGAATGCTACAGTCCTGCTTGTGACAACTCTCTTCAGCTCAACATCCCACTGTTATCACTAAGCCACGCCCACCGTTGTTGGCAGCCAATCACGTTTGTTGGGTTGCTCCTTGTTCCTCCTTGTTCCTCAACTTTTAAGGGTCTACGGGCTTCACAAAGCTGTGTCAATATCAGTCACAATCAACAACATACCAGTATTGGAAACATGGTGGTAACAGTGCAGACATGATAATCCTTCTAATAACTATAAAAGGTAAAGGAAAACCGGCCTTGTGCACGTGTGTCTGCGCTCTCTGGCGTTTGCACCAGTCTTCTGGGAGTGTGCGAAGCGGCTTTTGTCCAGTCCCCTTTTCTAGCTGCTTGTGATTTGCAGCCTGTCAACACTATAATAATCAGTTGTTTCTTTATAATTATTCATATCAGAAGCATTAAAGTGCAGCGTACTTTTGTCGGATAGAATCGGTTTCTCTACGTTGGTCCTGATGATTCAAACTGTCCAATCAGTGAGTTACCTGTCAGCCTGCTTAACTTCCTGTTGACTCTGAACAAAAACTGGACCAAAACTGCAACCATGTTTCTTTTTGCGCCCTTTGTTCAGACCAAATCAGGTTTGTCAGTTGAGAGAGCAGTGAGAGCAGCAAGCCCCAGAAGAGGATGTCCAATCTAAAACTCTGCAGTCTGATCAGAGGCCAGGATCTGCAGCGGTCCCTCTGAGACACACTCAGGCCTTCAGTGTGTGTCTCACGGACATGTTGAGGGAGTGGAGTGACCCTGACATTACAAAACCATGTTTAATGTGAGACGGCATCTCTGTGGCCTCTGTGGCTGTTTTGGGTTGGCACAGGGCGAGTGTTCTAATGATGGAGGCACCTGCTCTGAATATCTGAATGCATTAACTTCTCCATAACGAGCATTTCTGCCTGAGATGCATCATAGATTTTCATCAGAAGTTTTTTTGTTGTTTTTTTACCAATAAAGACAACAATCCTCCTGATCCCACAATATTTCACGACATCGTCAAAGTCTGAATCATCAGAATGTGTGTACTGTGCGTTTAAGTGATCACGCAATCCTCTCGTGATTCATCGTATAGCTCTGACATGAGAGCGGCCCCAAGCCATGTCTTACATGTCGGGATACATAGAACCACATCTGTATGACACTCTCACAATGAAATGTTACTTCCTGCAGAGAGGTTTGACCTCTGCCTCTGCAAGGACAGAGATAAAGAGAGACATGGATGCTGCCCTCCAAGGATGAGTGCACAGGGAACTGACCTCCAGCATGGCAGCATCGGTGTGTAGTTGTGTGCCTTTATGTGTGTGTTACACACCGTCCCACTGTGATGAGTCTTGTCTCTCTGCCCCATAAAACCTCCTTATTGGCTCATCTTACTACTATCAATCTCTCCTGTGTGTGTGTGTGTGTGGTTGGAGTCGTGTGAATGCACATCTGTCCGTGACTGTGTGTGCAGACACGGTGAGTATCTCGGTGTGGGACAGTGGTGCAGACTTTGTGTGTGTTTCTGGATGTGGTTGTGCGTTTGCATGTTCATTTGTGTGACCACGGCCTGCATGGCTGCAGTGACTCTCAGTCGGTGTAATGTGCTGATAACTGAGTGTTTGTCTGGCCTTAAGGATGTTTCCTCTCCAGTTTCCTTCTCCATTGTGTATTCCTTTGATCTGCAACCCTCAGAGACTGAAGGAGTGTTTGTCTGGTATGTTTATATGTGGTCTAACCTCGCTGCTCCATTTTTACAGCCGCCAGCCTTCATGCTGTTTAACTCATCCAAGCAGCCACATACATAGCAGGATGTGAGAGCAGCAGGATAGTGGGTACGTCTTTACCTGTCGGTATGAGCGGGGAGATTATCTTCAGGTGGTTGCTGAAGTCGTGATTCAGATTCAACTTTATTGTCATTGCACATAGTACAAGTACTGTGACAAGACATGTAGTTTGCATCTATCATAGTGCAGAGGAAGCAGTTAAGGTGCAGTGTGATGGATAATATGATGAAGACAGTATAAACAGTGTGGCCAGTATGAACAGGTATATACATATATACATAATATGATCAGAGTTTTCATATATTCATGTTACATTGCACATTTTAGCAGATAGAAGATGAGAATAAATCCCATCTGTCATGTGATCTACACATATAAGTGCAGAACAGAGTACTGCAGGTACAGCCCATTGATGACGTCTGATGTGTTTGCATGAAGGGGTGCGGCTCCTGTCCAGATGTTTATTTAGCCACAGTCCTCTGCCTTTGTTGTCCCGTCAGCAGTTAGCTCTGTAGCGGTCTCAGATGCGCTTGTGCAGGTGTATGACGTTGTTACAGGTCGGCAGGAATGCTCCACGTCCTTGCAAGCTTCCACAAAGAAAGGGATCAAACTGCAAGGCCATCACCTGGTGTGGAGCAAATAAAGTTCAAATAATACTTCATCTTTCATTTCAAGCTGTTCAAGAAACTCCCTTTTGTCTGAAATATGAAAGTCAACTTAACTCAAGTATGAATAGTTAAAGGTTCAACCTACAACGTGTGTGTTTGTGTTTGTGAGTGTGTGTGCGCGCGTGCATGCCTGTGTGTGTGAGTGCGCACCTGTGTGTGTGTGTGTGTGTGTGCTTGTGTGTGTGTGTCTGTGACGACAGTGTTCTGGCAGTGAGGACACCACATCTCTCCAGCAACATCAAACTAAAATGACTAAGGAATAGGAGCTACATTCCACTACTGCATGCAGGTGAAATGACTCGGATCAAGGTCGTGACCTCTTACCTGGCTGCGTGCCAGGCTGAGCTTGGTAGACTCCTGTGTTGTAGTCTGTAGAGACCCGTGGGTACGGTGGTCGTCTGAGGAGCTTCCTGACCCTTTTCCATGATATCTGTTAAAGGAGCAGGAGGAAAAAATAAGAAAGAACAAAAATAGCAACAAAAAAAGAGCCAGTGAATGAAATAAAGCTCTTAAGTGCAGTTGGAGCACCTATATGGCACTTACTTATAGCACTTTGTGGTTTAACTTTCTTGAAGAACTGTTATTGATGTTCTGAGCTCGTACTCATGGTTGAATGCACTTATTGTACGTCACTTTGATAAAAGCATCAGCTACATGAAATTGAATGGAAAACTATACTTTTGCATGCTTACGCCCGTAATTGATTTCTCACACATCTGTCAATCACTCCTCACGCTCACTCATTGTTTACTTGCTGTCATTTCTCGGGGACGTGAATCATGACATCATCTGTCGCATTCAGCGGGTTTCCTCTATCCAATAAGCACGACGAAAGAAAAACATGGTTAGCCTATCATCTTGCTGCTGCCGCTTTTAAATATGACCGCCTCTCTACCTTCAGCTCATTCATGGCGCCGTTACGCAGCCCTCGTCCTCCTCATCTACGACCAGTCTCTGCTGGTCCCTCAGCTTCATCAGGTCATCATCACCACCAGCAGGTCTGGAGTCCACATGGGGGATTTATCTTGTCGGGCAGACGGCCCTCCATTATGAATGCCCTGTAGAGTCCAAAGACTCAGTCAAGACCTTATCAACACATATCATCTGTTAGTAACACACAGTCATCTTTTCTTTATCGGACTGGCCTCTCCTGATTCATCTGTAATCCACTAATCAGTTGGATGAAGCAAAATGAAGATGAGCAGGTCGGGTGGTCAAAATGTCTCTCCTCTTTTTTTGAAGCATTATTCAGAATCAGAATCATCTTTATTGGCCATGTCCACATCCATGGGATTTCACTCCGGTTACACTTTTTGTCAAACTCGACGAATGATGCAAACATATCCAGTTAAATGTTACAGAAAAATGTACGGGAGCTGAGAGGGGCCATTCATTATATTGTAAGTAACACCGAGGAAAATACACAAAGAAATGTAATTCAAATACACAAAAAAGTGAAAAGACTGCAGATTGTACACAATAACAGACAGACTAATACCCAGACTATACTGGATCACTAGTGCCAGACTATACTGGATCACTAGTGCCAGACTATACTGGATCACTAGTGCCAGACTATACTGGATCACTGGTGCCAGACTATACTGGATCAGTAGTGCCAGACTATACTGGAACACTAGTGCCAGACTATACTGGATCACTAGTGCCAGACTATACTGGATCACTAGTGCCAGACTATACTGGATCACTAGTGCCAGACTAATACTGGATCACTAGTGCCAGACTATACTGGATCACTAGTGCCAGACTAATACTGGATCACTAGTAACAGACTAATACTTTAGACCTGTACCATGTCACTTTAGACCTGTACCGTGTCACTTTAGACCTGTACCGTGTCACTTTAGACCTGTACCGTGTCACTTTAGACCTGTACCGTGTCACTTTAGACCTGTACCGTGTCACTTTAGACCTGTATCGTGTCACTTTAGACCTGTACCGTGTCACTTTAGACCTGTACCGTGTCACTTTAGACCTGTACCGTGTCACTTTAGACCTGTACCGTGTACCGTGTCACTTTAGACCTGTACCGTGTCACTTTAGACCTGTACCGTGTCACTTTAGACCTGTACCGTGTCACTTTAGACCTGTACCGTGTCACTTTAGACCTGTACCGTGTCATTATAATGCAGCGATTCTCAAACTGATTTTAACAAAATGATTCTTTAGTGACTCCTTCATCTGTGCTGTTTCAAATAATAGATAAAGAGAAGTGTAAAACAATGCAAATAAACTTCTCCCTGGAAAAAAATAACAAATATTTGGCCAAAAAAAATGACCTATTATTGCTGCAAATAACCTGTTTTGCACTTCATGATGACGGGGGTAAGTGCAACAGGGCGGAAGACGTTCAGTGTCAGGAATCATTCATTCTGCTCTTGTTTTGACCTATTGACCCTCACAGCCTGGGTTTTCTGCTGGGGTTCAGCTCTTGGTCAGGAACATGGTAGCTACTAGACAATAAGACTCCAGACCATCTGAATATTTAATCCATCAGGTCCTAACCTCCTCAGGATAGTGGGAGTTGGTCCCTTGGACGCCCACTCAAGGACAGGAAGTTCAGCATGGATATGATGACACACACACACATTCTCTAGCATCCTGTCAGCAGATGTCATGCAGCCGGAGGCCTCAGACGTCTGCAGACCCCAGCATTACAGCTTGACTGCTCTGCATATGACCTGGCTCATGTGCACCCAGACCTCCGCTGTTGTATCCAGTTACAACTCTGCATGACCACTTATTACACATTTAACTAGTAGAAATAACCTTTCACTTCCTATTTATATACATCCAGAGAGGTTAAATACTCATCTGAAGCTTTGCACTTGTGCAAATCCGTGCATCGTTTGTATTGCTGCCACTCGATTCTCCTTGAATTCAAGCTGCAAAAATACCTTTTTCCTCAGACATTGATCGTCTCCTTTTGCTTCTTCAGTCTATCTGCTCATTCGGCTTCCACTCCAGTAACCTGATAAACCACAGGCTCCCCTAATTAGGAGACCCTAGCTGTTCTACAGCTCATATGACCTTGATATTAATTCCAGACCACATTGTACTTGATCTACCAAAAATCTGCAACTCCTTGCCATTTAAAAAAAAAAGGGATTTGAAAAAAAAAAATTGCATAATCAAAAGTTAAGAGTCTGAGCAAAAATTGACTCCTCGATCGCTCCCCGAGATGTTTTAAATTGTATGTCCGGTGCCTTCCCATCATGCCACAGAGTAATACTGCACCTCTTCAGAAAGATTACGACCTAAAGGATCCCAGTCTGCTCTAATCTAATCATAATGAACACAAGCAATGAGTCAATCACGTTCAGTCCAAACAACATGTTTTTGGTTCAGAAACAGATGATCTACTTTGAGCTGAATCTCACACCATGAGGTCCGTGTATTGTAAATGAGCGTCTGCTTCAGCGTGTGTCACGAGGACGTGTGGCCGTGTCTGATCGTCACTCGTGTTATTATGTGGTTGTGTTCACGGTGTCATCCAGCCCCTAGTGGGGTGTTAGCCATGGCCAACAGATGTGCAGCCCCCACGTCAAACACTCCTTGTTGTCAGGCATTGTTTGAGGTGCCGTGGCTCAAGGGCTGTGGCACTCTTCAGCATCAGATACCAAGCGACGGAGGACGGGCTGTTACACCCCTGGTATGCGCCTGTGTGTCTGTGTTTACCATGTCAGTCTCTCTGATATGTGATGCTGTGTGTGTGTGTGTGTGTGTGTGTGCGCTGTCAGTGGACGAGCACACACAGACAGGCACAGAGGGAGCTGACAGGACGCGGCAGGAGGGAGTATGCCTTGGGCTGCATTCATTAATAATCCAGCACCTTCCCATGGGGAAGAGAGGAGGTGTGCAGGCTTGTGTTTGTGCTTTAGAATGTAAACACCAGGAAACAATCAGGAAATACAATGGTGTATGTCCTATTCACAGCTCTGTTCTCTCTAACGACAGTCACTCTTCATTCCCTCTCTGGCTGGAGAGAGAGAGGGCGGGGCACCTTGAGGATGCTTCTTGTAGCAACAGCAAGCGACAGCGTGACTTCATTGGACAGATATCACAACCGCTCATTTCAAAAAAATGATTTATGTTAACGTACCCTTTGTTGGTCATGTTGGGGTTTCGTTTGACTTTAGATAAACAAAGGCATGAAGTCAAGCTGGCTGTGAACCTGTCAACTGCACTGTGATCCTCCGCAGTACAACCCTCCCTCCCTTCCTCCACCCTCCCTTCCTCCCTTCCTCCACCCTCCCTGCCGCTACGTCTGACTGAAATGATGAAGGTGCACTGTGGCAGGACTTGGGGCAGCTGTGGCTCATGGGTAGAGCGGTCATCCTGTAGCTGGTTCAAACCCTGGTCTCCCAATAGTTCTTGAAGAGCATGTTGAAGTCTTCTTGAGCAAGGCACCCCGTGCTTCACACCAGCCCACAGCTCCTAAAATGCTAAGGATGGCTTAAAGGATGCCAAGTTTCATGTATGTAACATGAAGGCTGTAATAACCTGTTTTGGGTTGAAGTTTTGCCTGATTTCAAGTAAAAAAAGTCTTAGCTCAGAATATTAAACTCTTATTGCTAAACTCAGTTGATAAATACAACATTGAAGTTTTTAAAGTCCTGATGACAAGCGAAGAACCGAGAAGCTCAACAGCAGAGGCATTACAATCAGTGTGTTCTTGTTTGTGTTTCCACCGCACACACACACACACACACACACACACACACACACACACACACACACACACACACACACAAGCACACACACACACACACACACAAGCACACACACACAGGCACACACACTGCATACACACAAGCACACACAACTTACTAACGTTCATCCGCTCAACTTTGCTTTACAGTTTTCCAAGTAAAAAAGTACAGATGATATTCTACATACTCGACTATTTCTGCCTGAGCGCCTTCAGTTGTCAGCGTTGATGAACATATACCATCAGTACTATATTTCATAGTGATTTTAATATAGCCCACTTCTAAAAATGATGTGTGAAATCTATTGACCTGTTGTTCTGCTGATGAACAGCAAACAAACAACTTGTGTCTGCGGGGAAATAAAACACCCTGAAAGGATGAGTTCTGTCTCAGTGAGGACGGGAGGGAAGAAGAACGCAGACGCTTATGTCAGCTGCCATGTTGCTATGGCTTCATCTGAGATGCAATAGTCAGATGATGAGTTTCCTCATTCATTCATTTATCTATTCCCCTTTTGTCCTCTCATTTGTTCCTCTTCTCTCAAACTATCATTGTGACAGTATTTGAACCTTCGGAGGGAACCAGTTGGACCAACATTATGGTTTCTGTCTGAAAGTTCCAACATCGGGGAAGAAAGTTTCATGAATAGATGGAAGTATGGAGAGATATACACTATGAGAGGGAGCGAGGGGATGAAGAAAAGGAGGAAGGAAGAATTAAAGGAAAAATGGTTGTAAAAGGAATGTACTAGGGAGGTAAAGAAGAGAGGTTGTGTGAGGAAAGTAGGAAGGAAGGAATCCAATGAGGGAGGAAAGGCAACCCACTGAGATAATTACAAAACGGGAACACACAAATTAAAATGAGGAGAAAATTAAAGGGAGAAAGCACCCTGGAATGGAGAGAGAAAAAGAGAGTGATAGAAGAGTGGAGTGAACCGAGACGAGAGAGAAAACAAAGCTGCTGATAGATGCCTCTGTGGGGACGAGAGAGCAAACAAACACAGGAGGAAACGAGTGTTTCATGGAGCCCCCTGGTTGTTTTCTGCCCGGGTGGAAGCCAATGATAAGGGAAGGAGCCAGACGGGTGTGTGTGTGTGTGTGTGTGTGTGTGTGTGTGTGTGTGTGTGTGTGTGTGTGTGTGTGTGTGTGTGTGTGCGTGTGCGTGTGCGTAAAAACGTGTTCAGCAGGAGAAAGGAGAGGAAGGCAGGGATAATGACAGTGAGGAGGCTGGAAGCATAATATAGAAATTCATATTCAGTCATATTTACACTCAGCACCGGCTGGCACGCTGTGCTAGGAACATAAACAAATGCACACTGATCCAGATGTTTTACATTTACCACTCTGGCTCCCGAGCAAAGTCCATAATATAACTTTTTATTCATTTTAAACTTAACTTTCTAACCTTTTTTAATGTCCTCGGTTATGTGTGCACCTATGTGACAGAAAAACAACAAATATTAATCAACATCTAATCACCATTTCTTTCTGTAGAACAAAATATGACGTATGCTTACGTACGTTATGGTCGACCACTTTCAACTAATGATATCATGTCATTCGTCCATCAATCCATCTGAAACCTTTTGCATCCAGGGAGGTGTGTGTCCGTATCGTGCACAATCTAACCCCGCCCACACTTTCAAGGTCCAATCAAATGCAAAGGATTTTATTTTGACTGTACGCCACTCAAATATTCCTTGAATAGGAAATACAGAGTGCAAGGGTTGAAGACACTTCCTTCACTGTGCCTTTAAGGATGTTTTCCTTTATATTTTTACAAAATAAAACCCCATTTTACACATTTATTTTGGTAGTCAGGGTACAACCAATCCATCACAGGGCGGACATACATTCACAATGTAGTGCTACTGTTTGTAATTTCATCCCATCGATTTCAGCCTCACTGTTTACGGTGCATCCATTTTCCACATCAGATCTGTTTAAACAAACTGCTAATCAGTGGTGTAAAGTAGCTCAGCTCATTACCTCACGTAATGCACTGGGCGGATGGGGGATGGCGGGGGGGTGGGGGGGGGTTAGGCGAGGCTGAGCGGGTCTTTCAATTGGTAGGCAGTTTGATTCCCGGCTTCCACGTCAATGTGTCCTTGGGCGAGACGCCTCACCCCGAAACGCTCCTGAAGGGTTGCGCTGCATGAACGGCTGTGAATGTGAATTCATTTACCTGCTGGTTTGCAGGTGGCACGTTGCATGGTGGCGCCTCCCATCAGTGTATGAATGGGTGAATGATGACATGATGAGGACAGACAGCCTGTTTTACAGCATGGGGGGAGATGTCTTCTCTCCCATGACGCCTCAGTGGTCCACAGAGCAGTACTTTGCAAGGCCAACAAAAGAGTGGCTAACCTTGAACCGGTAACAGGCCGTACTGCTGTAAGAGGAGAACAGCCCGCTGGCCTCTCGCCATATGTCATAACGTCTCTGACATTCAAATCATTCCAAACTACTTTATTCGTCTCCCAAAGCAATTTGATTTTGGGCAAGAGAAAGCAGATATGAACACAGACAGGCACCAGCAAACGAGCTGTTTAGCACCATGTTGGGCAGATGGTGCGATTTGCTTTTGAATAACAAATAAAAGTCATGATAAAATACTAATATTTTATTATCTCTGCTTTTTCTCTTGTGGCAAGTCGTGGAGTTGATGGTGGATGCAGTGGGCCGATAGCACCAACGATGTCACAAAGGGGTTTGAGTCGCTGGTCGGATCCCCGTCCGGGCCGGGGGTCGGATCCCCACAGCTGACAGGAACCGCAGTAGCACGGTGCACTTGTTGAGATTCATTGAAAAAAAGATTGTTCCAGACTCAACAAAACAGATTTTAATGTTGTAGCGACAATTACATGAGGTCAGCTCCCAGATATATCATGAGAGCTGTTACTGAAAACACGGGCACGCGACACACAGCACAAGGTGCAGCTCCCTGCTGACAGAAGCCACCACAAGGAGACAAACAGTTTCAACTTCTCTACTAAAACAAGGACTGCAAAACGGGGACAACTCACTGCAGTTGTGGGAAATACGTAAACGCTTTTACAGCCACGGACATCAGAAATATTTTGATCCAGACGTCATGAATCACATCGGTTGCCACCATTAAAGTGTCTGCTCATTGCATGTTCCCTGATCAGAATCAATTTTCTGTCAATAGATTCAAGTTTTAGTTTGTTTGGTGACTCCGGGCTAAATGCATCTGTGCTTGCTCATAATAACTTGTGAAAACGGTTGTTATAGATAATAATAATAAACACAGATGATTCTGTATTAGAAATGGATCGCAGGCTTTGACGAGGACACCTTTATGTTGGGCTCGTGTTCCAGGTCTCATAGATCAGAGTCTACATGTCATGACCGTCTGAACATCGACACAGATGATGCAGCTGGATCCCTGAAGCTCATAATGTCTCACTCGTGTAATGTTAAACGCTTCTTCACCAAATAAATGTCTGTATCTGGCCACTAAAAACTTGCTAATGTATTCTACACACTCAATAATAGACACAGGGCCGGAGGATCAATGCATTTAGATTGCGTTCACCATCTCTGGTGGTTAATGTCCTTACAGCTTCTTGACCAGCAATAGCTTTAGATGCATGTGCACACTTACTCATTGTTTCCAAAGCGTTAAATAGTTTATATGCAAGGGCATACAAACACACACAATGTTACCTAAACCCTGCTCCGTATGCAAGGACTAGTTCAATAAAATGTGTTTAAATCATTATAGCCGGTGTGTTTTCCATTCTTAGGTCAAATAGGACTTGATATTTTCTGATAGTTGATTGTTTTCCTCCATAAGAAAAAGGTGTATGTCATATTCATTGGAGATGAATCACTCTTGTATTAATGTTAATGTGCTATGTATATTTCTGTGGTTGACACTTTGGTAAAGACACTTGTTATGAGGAG
Organism: Clinocottus analis; assembly: GCF_023055335.1. Taxonomy (NCBI): domain Eukaryota; kingdom Metazoa; phylum Chordata; class Actinopteri; order Perciformes; family Cottidae; genus Clinocottus; species Clinocottus analis. The sequence goes on from NW_027176087.1 coordinate 1,263,620, forward strand.
ATTCTTGAGGCAGGTCCACCACACTGTGAATGTACTTTTACTGAAGTAAGGTATGTGAGAATGAGGACTTTTACTTGGTAGTGGAGTATTTACCTCAGGGTGACGTTCCCCACTGCTGCTGCTTCACAGGAAACACGTTCTAACTGTGAAGCAGAGAGGGGAACGCACACGCACATTCATAGCCACGATGCAGAACCTTTACTACAATAATTGAATGATTTACCAACGTTGTGACATGGCGGTCTTCTTTACCATGAAGGAGACTGCTGCCATGTTGGGAAACAACGTTGGAAAATGATCAAAGTTATTTTGCATCGTGGCTATAAGTGTGCAACTATTTTCTTTTACACTTTCATTGTGAGGCAGTCAAAGGAACTGAACTGTATTTGTCACTGATGTTAGACTGCGACTCCTCATCAACAATGTCCCATAAACCAGACCACAGTGTTCTTCAGCATGGGTTTGGTTTGCAGCAGATCAGGTGTAAACACAGCAGAGGGTGATGGTTCCAGGTCACATGGAGCTGCCACCAGACGGCTGCACTGCTGCTGTTGAGGAAATCACTCGCTTGTTTGCACGACGTCAAGATTGTTCATGGTGCAGTAAAGCCAATTACTGTCTGTCTTCTTTTTGAAACAATGGGACTTTGTTTGATGCACTGCACACACACGCACACGGACATTAGTTGTAAAGTGATTGACCGGTAGCTACAGTGTGATTTGACTATTTCTGTTGAGTGCAAAGGTAACGGCAAGCTGCACATTCACACATTTATTATGAAGGTGGAATCTGTTTAAAACAAATGTTGAGCGTGAGCAGGCGGAAGAGTCGACTGTTCTCCTTCAACACAAATACTACGAGGTACGAGCTGCTAGTGTCCAGAAAAACCTTCAAGTCACTCATTCAAATCAGGATTTATTGACATGGGAAAATGATAAAGAAGCCAATGCAGAGCAGAGAACACGGAGAACCATGAGAGCAGAGAACCCTGAGATCAAACATAGAACCCTGAGATCCGAACATAGAACCCTGAGATCCGAACATAGAACCCTGAGATCAGAACATAGAACCCTGAGATCAGAACATAGAACCCTGAGATCCGAACATAGAACCCTGAGATCAGAACATAGAACCCTGAGATCAGAACATAGAACCCTGAGATCAGAACATAGAACCATGAGATCAGAACATTTGTTATAAAAACTATGGGATGAAATAAATGATGCTGTGATGTGCTTACAGTCTATATTGTAACAATAAGCTAAAAAGCTGCATGTGCAAACAATCTGTATCAATATATCGATCTTTAAACTTTGGTAAATCCCATAAACATAAAGACACTTTACAGACAGGAAGATGTCAACAGAAGCAAACCCTTAATTGTACATGGTGTCTTATTGAGTCTTTATGTGAATGTATAACTGCGTCCTGCAGCTCATCAAGTCACTAAACCCAAGTCAAAGTCTCTTCTTATGTCAGTGTTACTTGTGTTTGAGACAACACACATTCACACACACTCAGACATACACAGACACACTACATCTGTCTCTCTCTCTCTCACACACACACATACACACACACACACACACACACACACACACACACACACACACACACACACACACACACACACACAGTGAACCGAGCACGGAGGCATCCAAGGAAATAAAGAAATGAAATAATGAATAACTCCAGCAGGGAGGAGGAGAAGGAGAACATTAGACAGAGAGGAGAGGAAAGTGAGAGAGAAGCGTCTGGAGCGATGAAAAACAAGGAAATGAGAGGGAAGACATGAAAAGACCAAAAGGAAAAGATGACACAACAGAGGTTAGTTGAGAGAAAGAAATCCGTCTTTACATTTCAGCTCTATTCAGTAGGCTGTAAAGGATTTAGAGCAGGCTGAGAGGAGCATTGTGTCATATCACAGGCCTTGTGTCTGTCATATCACAGGCCTTGTGTCTGTCATATCACAGGCCTTGTGTCTGTCATATCACAGGCCTTGTGTCTGTCATATCACAGGCCTTGTGTCTGTCATATCAGGCCTTGTGTCTGTCATATCACAGGCCTTGTGTCTGTCATATCAGGCCTTGTGTCTGTCATATCACAGGCCTTGTGTCTGTCATATCAGGCCTTGTGTCTGTCATATCAGGCCTTGTGTCTGTCATATCACAGGCCTTGTGTCTGTCATATCAGGCCTTGTGTCTGTCATATCACAGGCCTTGTGTCTGTCATATCACAGGCCTTGTGTCTGTCATATCACAGGCCTTGTGTCTGTCATATCACAGGCCTTGTGTCTGTCATATCAGGCCTTGTGTCTGTCATATCAGGCCTTGTGTCTGTCATATCAGGCCTTGTGTCTATCATATCACAGGCCTTGTGTCTGTCATATCACAGGCCTTGTGTCTGTCATATCAGGCCTTGTGTCTATCATATCACAGGCCTTGTGTCTGTCATATCACAGGCCTTGTGTCTGTCATATCAGAGGCCTTGTGTCTGTCATATCAGGCCTTGTGTCTGTCATATCAGGCCTTGTGTCTGTCATATCACAGGCCTTGTGTCTGTCATATCACAGGCCTTGTGTCTGTCATATCACAGGCCTTGTGTCTGTCATATCAGGCCTTGTGTCCGCTAATGAAGCAAAAGTCATGGGAAGGATCCGGAGCCACAGTTTAGTAACTAAAAACAGTTTCTAGTGTGTTGCCTTTAACTTTATGATTTAAGAAGGAATTTGGAAAAGAGAGTTAAGGCAAGGACACACAGGTCCACACACACACACACACACACACACACGCACACACACACACACACACACACACACACACACACGCACACACACACATCCATACACAATAACTGCGTGCACCGCAGGTGAAAGATAAAATCATTGTTACACTCAGGTATTTGTAATTTATCAAGCCTGGAAAGTTTCATTCGATTTTATTTTTTTTAGATAATTTGTGCTCTCAGTTGAATTGAGTTGTTGGCGTGTGCACGCTGCTCTCTAAATTCACTTTATTATTTTGTATAGCCCAAAATCACGAATAAAGAGTTTGCCTTGGAGGGCTTTACAACCTGTACCCGTCACGACGTCCTCTGTCCTGAGACCTCACCTCGGATCAGGAACAACTCGCCCAGGAGGGCAGAGAAGGGAAGAACCCTTAGAGAGAGCAACAGAGTTAAGACACGTTATCAAAACTAAACATAAGAGCAGCAGTGGGTGTAGTAGAATAATGATGGTGATAAAAGCAGGAATGGTATGTCATGACAATAATAATGCACAATAACTGTGCTGCCTCCTCACACAGGAGCACATCTGAACACTTCTCCTCGTTCCAGCTCCAAGACAAAAGACACTATTTGTGCAGCTTTTGGTAAACACACACAGACCTCATGTTGTGCTCAGCCTCTTTCGCTTGCGACACTATTTCACTTTACATTACTAAATCATGTTCACATGTGGCTGAATAATCCGTTGTTATGTCTCTGCACCGAACGACAGCAGCGGCCAGAGGCGCCATGCGTCGCGGTCACCCGTCCTTCCTTCCTTCCTTCCTTCCTTCCTTCCTTCCTTCCTTCCTTCCTTCCTTCCGTTCCCTGGAGGGAATTCCTTTAGATTTGGCACAAACATTGGATTTATAGATGAACTGATTGGAATTCCATCAATTCTATCAAGACAGCATTATTTGACTGGAAGTCCAAACTCGGCATCCCACACAATGGCAACTTGCTCCACCAATCAGTGAAATGTAACTTGTTGACTGTCTGGTTTGGAACACGAGTAATAGCTTTTTCTTTGTCCATGTCTATCTCAACGTACACCATCTGTTCCACAGCTCTGTGCATGAAACTAAATCTCCTGGTGTGTAGAGCCACAGCGTACCAGATGCACAGCGGGCCCATAGCTGGCAGCTGCCTCCCTCTGCGCATGCGGAGCAGGAACTCTAACTGTTGTTTGATGATGTTTCCAGATTCTCTGGCTCAGCTGACGGGGAAAATACTTCCTCTGAGTCTCCAGCTGCTCCTCCGAAACCCTGCAGGTGAACATATCTAGCCAGGTCAAATACTTTGAATCATGTAGGCTCCCTCTGTCCTATGTTCCCTCTGCCCTATGTTCCCTCTGTCCTATGTTCCCTCTGTCCTATGTTCCCTCTGCCCTATGTTCCCTCTGTCCTATGTTCCCTCAGCCATATGTTCCCTCAGCCATATGTTCTCCTGAACACTATGTTTCCTTAGTCCTTTGTTCCCTCAGCACCATGTTCCCTCTGCCGTATGTGCCCTCTGTCCTATGTTCCCTTAGCCCTATGTTCATTCCACCCTATGTTCCCTCAGCCCTATGTTCCCTTCGCACTATATTCCCTTTGTCCTATGTTCCATCTACCCTATAGTCCCTCAACCCTATGCTCCCTTAACACTATGCTCCCTCAGCCCTATGTTCCCTCAGCCCTATGCTCCCTCAGCCCTATGCTCCCTCAGCCCTATGTTCCCTCAGCCCTATGCTCCCTCAGCCCTATGCTCCCTCAGCCCTATGTTCCCTCAGCCCTATGTTCTGTTAGCACTATGTTCCCTCTGTTCCCTCAGCCCTATGTTCTGTTAGCACTATGTTCCCTCTGTTCACTCAGCACTATGTTCCCTCAGCCCTATGTTCCCTTCGCACTATATTCCCTTTGTCCTATGTTCCATCTACCCCATAGTCCCTCAACCCTATGCTCCCTTAACACTATGCTCCCTCAGCCCTATGTTCCCTCAGCCCTATGCTCCCTCAGCCTTTCCACATTGTAAGCTCACACACGCCGTCGACACAGAGGACTGAAGTTGCACACTGATCACTATGTATCAGTATCACTATGTATCAGTATCACTATGTATCAGTATCACTATGTATCAGTATCACTATGTATCAGTATCACTATGTATCAGTATCACTATGTATCAGTATCTCTATGTATCAGTATCACTATGTATCAGTATCACTATGTATCAGTATCACTATGTATCAGTATCACTATGTATCAGTATCACTATGTATCAGTATCACTATGTATCACATGGCAAATTACTGTTACTGGTCTGTTGATTCATTTTCAAATTGACCATAATAATGTTCTACTGGAATATATATATATATATATATATATATATATATATATATATATATATATATATATATATATATATATCCAAGTAGCACTAAAATATATTGACATTTAGATGAACTCAATTATCACAAACAACAAAAACCTCCTCAGATGGTTGTCTGCATTCTGATGTCTCTGCTGTATCTTTCAGCCTGAAGGCTGAAGGCAGACTATCAACGTCCATGTCCAGTGCATGTGAGGACCAAGTATATACATTTTAGGAAAACATGTATAGTATATTCTGCATGTCTTCATACTTGACATAATTCAAATAATCTGATCTCATTAAGCATGCATGTAGTATTCAGCTGAGCTCAGCGTGGAGTTCACTGCTATGAGCTGCACAACCCACGGCCATCCTAACATAGAAGGAGCTTGATGACTCCAGCAGAACCTCTGGAACCGCGTCTGCCGGCTGGAGGCTGAGTGAACATCACCACAACGCTGCTCCAGCCCCGCAGGCCGAATGCATAGCAACACCTTCATCACTAACTCCTCTCTCTCTCTCTCTCTCTCTCTCTCTCTCTCTCTCTCTCTCTCTCTCTCTCTCTCTCTCTCTCTCTCTCTCTCTTAAGAGGTTTTAGCAACGGTTTAGGAATGATTTCCGTCCATACCAACACAGATGAAAACACATCAAACAATAATTCATATATATGGGTGTGCACGCAGGAAGCAGATTTGTCTTATTATTGCACTTCCTATAATAACATATATTGTTTGATACTTAAGATCCTCCTCTATCTTTCGCACACACTCTCTCTGTTGACTGGCTGAAGTCCCGTCGTACTGGAGAGCAGCAGTTCAGCTTTGTCAGTTTACGGTTTTGTGAGTTTCACAGTGAGAGAGTTGCAGTCTCTTGACTCGGCCACATTACTAAAGATGATGACATGCAGAGAATAATTCCCCCACTGTGGGATTAATAAAGGATTCTTATAATATATATATATATATATATATATATATATATATATATATATATATATATATATATATATATATATATATATATATATGTAACATAGTTAATCCAGCTACAAAGGAAAACTGTGCCACCTGCTGTTGTAAATGTGTACCTGTGTCTCATATACACGCAAAGGACTGTGGGAAATCCTCAGTTTCACGGAGGATTCTTGCACGAGGTCACATGTCTGACTGTCTGTGGAAAAGTTTGTATTAGTTTGTTGTAAAAGTATGTGAGAGTTGAGCTGTCTTTGTTGTATGCAAAGTTATCGTGTTCGCCTTTGTTGTTTATTAAGTTGACTATTTGTTTTCTTCTCATTGTCCGTATGAATTTTAAGAATCTGCATCTCCCACTGCGCCCCACCTGTAATACCTCTGGCCCCACTAGAGGGTCGCGCCCCACAGTTTGAGAACCACTGCCCTAACCCCTAACACTAACTCTTAATCCTCAGTATTGTTTGAGTTGTGTTTAGAGGTTGTACATTGGGATTATTTTTTATTGAAGCCCTGATTTTGATGTTTCATTTAAAACTAACGTGTTTGTTTTTTTCTTTCTTGAATTGTACCTTGTGACCTGATATAGAAGATGTCTCCTATTTAGGGGACACATGGTCCAGATGAATTTTTTAAACCACAACTAGTTTGGAATCCAATCTTGGTCGCCTTTACAACTCATAACTCTGACATGTTCAGAGAGCTCCAAGCCTCTACTCTAGTCCACACACTGTGAGTATGACGTCTTTTGTCCACAGCATTACACATATGAATAGTTGCAGTGTCTAGATTTATCAATGAGGAAAAAATATCTGATCGTAAAGCACCGAGCTTTTTCAGCTCACGACTCACTCTCTTTCTCTCTGGCTGCTGCCGCCATGTGCCAAATAGTATGGGAGCAATTGGCTCTTTCTGTGAATGTCCTGTCATGTCTGAATGGATCCCCGAGGAACATGGACGTAAAAGACTCCTCGGATTACAACGCTGTTGGCTTCAACTAGCTTCTAAACTCAGAGCTTTATGCCATTAAGGTGATGCTGCTCACAGCTTTTGACAACACATTCAAGGAGAGAGCTGCATGCTTGTGAAACATTTGGCACCTGATGTGTTGGAGAAGCGGTGAGTCAAAATGTTCTTATAGTGTTTCTCTGAGTGAGTCTTAAACTGACGCTGAAGCCTTAATAGACCCTTTTTACAGCGGCCATGTTCAATTCAATTCAGTTTATTTTATAAAGCACAAATTCAAAATTTGTCTCATACATAACATCCCTGTCCCGGGACCTCACATTGGATCAGGAAAAACTCCCTCAAATAAAGATAATAAAAACCCCTTCACAAGAAGTAGAGAAAGACCAGGAGAAGAGGACAGAAAGAAGAGAAGAGGAGCTCAGTGTATCCTAAGATGTCATTACAATTTCTTGTAATGATTGAAATATCCAACATGCACTGAATGTTAATTTGTAAAAATGTTTGTTGTTTGTTCACATGCTGAATGTGTTTTTAAGATGTACTCGTCCATGCAGTTGACATTAACAAATGTTATTTAATGTGTTAAATAACACATTAGAGATAGAGACTTATTAGACTTATAGAGCCGGTTATTACTATGTTTTTCAACCTCGCACCCAAAGCAGAAAATATGTTTTTATTGCCTGATCTCTCACTCTTTTAATGTATTTCATGTTGTATTAAACTGAATAAGTGTTTGTGCATGAGAGAGTTGAAGATTGAGGTGTATTACAAGTGACACCTCTGTCCAGAGCCAGCACTGCTCTGTATTCACTATCATTATGTTCAACTGAGTCAACTTCAGCATTTCCTAATGAATTTGGTAGAACACACTGAACTGGTTTATACTCTGTGCATGTCAAATTAAAGAACACAATAGACATCTAATATTAAATTGATTGTTTGCTCATCAAACCACAGACATCGTATAATGAGCCGCTTTGACCGCTTTGAGAAAGAAAGTGGTGTTTTTACTTGCTGCAAACATCTCACATCCCAGCCAGCCCGGACAAGAAGCACTGAACTGGAATAACCCTGATGTCAAAACACATCAACTAGAAAGAGGAGGAGGAGGGAGAGGCGAGGCAGGAAGTGAGGGTAGGTGGAGGGGATGAACTGAAAGACGGAGAAAGAGAGAGAACTACGAAGAGAAATGAGTGAAGGGAAGGGAGGAAAAAGGTAGGACAAAGTAAGGACCTTGTGCGCGTGTGCGTGTGCGTGTGTGTGTGTGCGTGTGTGTGTGTGTGTGTGTGTGCGTGCGTGCGTGTGTGCATGCGTGTGTCGGCGGGGACAGTTTGTCCAGAGGATTGAAGAGTCTCAGATGACCCAGCAGCAATGGCACACCATAAAACACTCTGGCACTAGAGACACAGAGTAAAGGTCAAATAAGGATAAACAAAATAAAAGAGAAGTGATGGAGAGGCTTGGAGAGGGTAAACCCGGCAGTGAGAGGGGTGATGAGAGAAGGGGAGGAAGGAGAAGGAGGCCTGTTCTTTGTACCTCTTATATACTGTGCTTCAGTGGCGGGACGTGGGTTTCAGACCTAGGCCTTCTGTGAGTGCCGTGTAGTCTCCATCGTGGGCGCAGTGGGGGAGAAAAGAGTTACTGTCACAAACCCACTCAATACACGTCCTTACATGTGTGGACAGATACCCGACCCACACTGTTCATGTTGATCCTGATAATATACAAATGTTTCTTCTGGTATATATATATATATATATATATATATATATATATATATATATATATATATATATATATATATATATATATATATATATATGTGAACTTGCTGTTGCTCTCGAGTGCTGTTATATAGTTCTGATAACATTACTTTAAAATAAAAGTGTGCAATACACTATTTTTTACTTCATTATTGCATTTGGCGCATAATACGATTAATTGCAGAAAATCATGTGATTATTCATGTGAAATTGTTTTTTAACTTTGCCCAGCTCTAAAAATAAGCTAATAGGCAAATAATAACTATAATACATGTAGTGTATTTGTGAAAAACAATTGAATTATAATATAGCTCTAACTTTTAATAATAAAATAAATATATTTTTTAATTTTAAAGTAGCTTTAACTTTGTGATTCTGGTCAGGCCACCAGAGAAGACTTAGAAAGTCCTGACGACTCGCCACTGCTGTGCTGTGGACCAGAGCTCTGCTTCTCAACTCAAACAGTCCAAACCACAACTCTGCTCACTCCCATTCAACTGACGCCATTTTATTGATTTGTTCATTTTATTGATTTGTTCATTTTATTGATTTGTTCACACTTTAACAAACTTAACCAAAGCATTAAGGTCCTGGACCTCCCGTTCAAGTCCAACAGGAGGTCTAAGACTGTACCGAGGCCCCAACTCTTCTTATCACAGCTCATCATCATCAGATTATTACCAATAGTTCCAATACTAACTTCATTGAGTTCATAAGTCAAAATGGTATATTTAGATCACCTACATATATGAGCAAATTGAGACAATATGAACACAAAAAAATATGACTTTCATTCCAGTCCCTAATTGCTTTAAGTACAGAAATGACATCCATTAATGCAGGCTTCAGGTTTGTCCTGGTCCAGCCTCTAGATATGCTGCTGGGGGACATCTGAGGATACACTGAGCTCCTCTCTCCTCTTCTCCCTCTCCTTCTGTATGAATTAATGCCTCTTCAATGCACATTACTAAATATACTTATTCCCAAGTCTTTGTTCTTTCTCGCCTCAAGTTTCCGTGGATCGTGGCTGTCTGGAGCCGGTCCTGCCTCCTGCATGGATTGTGGCTGTGTGGAGTTTGTCCTGACCCGATGTGAGGTCACGGGACCTCACGTTGTACAGATTGTTTTTCATTTGTAATTTTGGACATTAAAAAATAAACTCATTTAAATTGAATTGTGAGCCAATATTCTAAACACAAATAGCTGTATAATCCATCATGTTTTTCTTTTTTTCAATAACCTTTTCCAAACTACAGTCAAACTTCAGCTTACAGGAGAGCAGACAGTGTGTTGGGTAATGGCGGAGGTTTGGTCTCAGCGTTTGTAGGGTACAAATGTTAATATAATAGAATACAAATGTTGTTGATATTATGCTCAGCAGGCAAACTTTATTCAAATATATTAACATTTGTGTAACTTGGAACCGATCTAGAACTAATAACAGTAATACAAAACAGTATTCTGCACCAAATAAATAATAATAACAATAATAATAATAAATAAATGAATAAAAAACTTTGTGATAAAATGCCAATATACAGTATATTTGATATCCAAAATATATGTTAAAAACTTTTGTCAGTTGTGCAGTGAAAAAGACAAAATAAAAAAATCAAAAGTAAAATAAATGTATTCTGCAGAACTTATTTTCTTTTGATGTCTTATTCAAAGACACTGCCGCATCCTAAACTGCACTACATCTGCACTGGATTTCTGAGTTTCCTGAATTCATTTCAAAATAATGCCTTGATGAATAAATGCATGTGTAAATTATTTTCTCATTGCACGGCTCATGTCTTGTCTGTTCTTCAGCTCAGCAGCAGGGCTGGGCTGATGGTTACGTATAGCTCATCCAATCAGATTGAATCCTTTGCTTCTCTATGCAAGAGTAGTACGTTAAACAACATGCTAATAGCCAGCTAGCAAGCGTTCATATCTGCTAGCATTATGGACGTTGTGACCATTAAAGCATGACCGCGTGACCCTTTAAATACTGAGCCGTCTGCGCCGACAGAAAATATCACGGAAACTGGAAGCAAAACGAATTTTACCGTAACTCCGCAAATATTTCTGAAAGCTAAAAAGCGTAGCCTTGCCGTGCGGTCTATTACGGTAAAGGTAAAACAAGAAAACGTCTCTGAGTTTGTCTGTCGGCGTGGGGTGGAAGAGAGAGCAGAGCAGCTGCAGCAACCAGGGGAGAGACTCCACGAGCTTTCACTGCCTTTCAGTGGCGCTTTAGTGTTTTCTTTGCAAATAATGTGTTGGGGTTGTAAATAATAGTATTAGTATAGTTTCTGAGGATTCAGCCACTTGCTAGCCCAACTAAACCCCCCACTAAAGGCCACTTTCCTGTCCCCACAAACACAAAGGACAGCGGGAAAAGAGCAGACAGGAGGCAATTCTGAGAAGAAAACCGTGCAGCAGCTTCATGTAAAAGCCTCTCTGCATGTCGGAGAACTGCAATAATGTGTTCTGCCTTCAGCTGGACAGTAACTGGTTCAGAGAGATAAACAAATCTCTAAAAAGCCTGTTACCCTCCCGGACCCGGCGCGTAGCGGGTCGTTACCGGCACCCATTTTTAGAAATTCAAATATGCTTAAATTCAGCGGGAAAGCAAGAAAAAAATAACACAAGCACACGATTATAAATGTCGGCCAAATACGCCAACGTACAAAGCCACTTGAACTCACAGAATTGGTCTGACAGTTCAAACTGGGAGTTCACAAAAAGTGTCCTGACTTGGTCACGCAGTTCAAAAAGTGGGTGAGCACCTTACCAGTAAAGCCAGCGGACTTCAGTGAGCAGGAGAAGCTGCCGGTGGTCGCTTCCCATCTCCGCGCATAATATGGCAACAGTTGCAAAAAAAAAGCAAAATAATTTTGCAAGGAAGACTTTTTTTGACATATTTATTGATAAATATAAAAAGTACAAGGCAGAATGTTATCATTACAATACTAAAAGGGTTAACATGCGCTGCGATTGGTTAGTGTGTCAGTACACACTCTGGAACTGAAATCTGATCAATTTTACAACCACGCCGCTCAACTTGTTTTAAGGAGAGCGGATGAACTTTGTCTTTAATTAACAGCATCTGGTAAGTTTACTGCTTTTGTGTTTTTTCATCTGTGCTGGCGTTGTGTTGATGCGTCTATGGTACTGTTTTTACGGGGTTGGGCCGGTCAGGTGTGTCAGTGCACAACAAGGTGATGCCGAAGGCGTCCGACCGACAGGCGTCGTGATCAGCTGCTAAATTAAACAGCCTACATAGGTACCAAATCCACAGCTCGCCACTGGTCCCTATGGACATATGCAAACCGAGACTCTTGGTGTTAGGTCTCGTGCTGGATTATTAAGGGTTAGTTTGGAGTAGAAGCAGATGATCCGGTGTTAAAGGTTCCACATCATTCAAGTCATTTGTTTTCGTTCATTCATTATAGCTTCCAACTCACAGCAGATCCTAAGGCCTCATCATTCAGAATTTGATCTTTTACCAAAGAGCACAGAATTATTTTGAGTGACTTAATGAGTTTCTCCCATACGCCTCCGTTTGTGAACGCCTGCCGGGTTAAATATCCTTCTCTTCCTTTTTTTGTCACGATTGGGTGCAATCGTTCCAGCTCCACGTTCGCATTGCAAAAGAGGAAGAAACCTTCTAGAGAGCAACAGAGAAGGATCCTCTATTTCAGGATGTTTAATAGAAACAATCGATGTCATGTGTACAGAATGAACATAACTCTCAGATGTCCTCTGCAAAGTCTTCAACACTTACTTTGCAGAGGACATGTGGTGTTTTTGTTTGAGAGCATATGATTTCTTCCTGAATGACTTAAGGTAGGTGTGTGAGTATTTTAGAAAGATTTCAGATATGTGGGATTTTTTGGGTGAGACTTTGCGCTTACTGGCACGGCTGATCTGTTAATCCTTCTGTTTACTCTCAAGAGACCTTGATCTAGAATTTGATCCATTTTTGATGTGGGGCTGTTGTTTCTGTCTTTCCTGCAGTGATTTCCTTTTCAAGGAGGGTAATGTTTTGTGCAAAGTTGTTCAAATGCAAATAATAAATGCTCAAAATGCCTTTGAGCATTTTTTATATCTCCCACAGTCAGATCTGCACTCAATGTCATTTTTAGGGATATGGCCCGTTTCTTCAGTTATTTATCAAATGATTTACTTTAGCAGCAATCCAATATGTTTCATCTTTCCTCTGAGTGATCTCCAAGAGCAATCTTTTCAATTTTAATATCCAAGCTAGCTTTTTTCAGGCTGTTCCAAACCTGAGTAGTTTCAATCAGTTTACTGCTGGGACGTTTTCCTTTAATACTCAGTGTTCACAATCACATCTCATTTTCACTTTGGGATCATCTGAAGAAAGATGACTTTGTGACCTTTTGTCCTTGATCTTTGCCCACTAAGATTATCTTTTAGCATCATTTCTGGTCATTGTAGCCATCTTTTAACTTCAGGAACATTTCAATGAAGCGTCATCTGCAGGATTCGATTCGTCCACGTATCTCCACTGAGGCTCCGTTGTCAAGTCATACCTGGTAAAACAAATCAATTAAAATAAAACAACTGGCAGTGCCAGAACTTTGCTCACTGGCATCACAGAAGTGGTGCAACTGTATTGTTCCCAATACAGTTTGTATTGTCTGAGACTATTTGATGCAGCAAGTGTTGCTGGGGCGAAGCAGAATGATTGGTAGAAGAGGGACTGAGGGATTTCCACTGAGTTAACCAGAGAACATGGCACAAAGTAAAAAGAGAAACAGTTTCTTGTTACCCCGTGAGTCTGCCCCGAGCACAAAGATACTTCAAAGTGAAGATAGCGTTCTCAACACATTTATTGGTTTCTACAGTTCCACGCCTCCTCCAGCAGGTGCGCTCTTGGCCGAGCGCACCTGCTGCGTCAGGTTCCTCCGTCGGCTGATTGTCGTGTCTTGTCTGCTGCTTCAGGCAGACTGAGTCCCTGCTCTCCTCTCTTGCTCCTCCATCCCTACTAGAGTTTATGTAGGGAGACACACAAACACCCAGATCAAGTCCAGCTGAGGCCAGTTAAGCCTCTTCCGGCACCGTTCCCTGAACCACTCTGTGCCCACTGCAGCTGAGCCCGACCACGCCCACCTCACACAAAGCCAAAGGCGAAATACATGACTCTGAAAATAGAAGTCACGCTGACCCAAAATACCAGTAGATGTAAACTTGAACCCTGACAGTTGCTTGTTCCCCACAAGACCAATCAGGTGGCTGCTTGTTGAAACTAGATACCAAGACGTCAGCGTTTGTGAACTTTGGAAGTGTTCCCCTAGAGCGGGGGTCGGCAACCTGCGGCTCTTTAGCGCCGTCCTAGTGGCTCCCTGGAGCTTTTTCAAAAATGTATGAAAATGGAAAAAGTTGCGGGGAAAAAATATATTTTTTGTTTTAATATGGTTTCTGTAGGATGCTGTAAAAATGTGTAGAAAAATATAAAATTTCAACACTTCTGTCAACGAAGATTTGCATCATAGCCTGCGACACGTTTGTTTCAGCTTGGCACGATGCCAGGCAGGGTGTTGCAAACAAACCTGCGGATGTGTGACGGGCCATGAACCCCAAAGGGAAAAAGAGAAAGTTAGCTGAGGAGAACAGAGGATTCAACAGTTCTTGGACCAAATCATTTGCTTTCATTGCCAGTGCGGAAGCATTGCCTGCATGTTTGCTTTGATGAGATGATCCGAGTGTCTGTTGAGTTCACTGCAGAGGTTCACTGCACTAGATGGAGTTCATCTCCCCCTTTGGGCTGCATTCACAAACAACCCGACTTAGCGAAGACCGGACCGGTGCGCCACGGGCCGTTACCGGCACCTTCGGCCCCGTTATCGGCCTCACATCGGCAGCCAGGCGGTCCTCAGACCGGCCCCGTTACCGCCTCTCACCGCCCCTTTTCTTTTCCTCCGCAGAGTTTAGAAATTCAAATATGCTTAAATTCAGCGGGAAAGCAAGAAAACAATAACACAAACACACAATTTTAAACGTATTTGTAATAAACAATGAAACTATTTTCTTCGCGACGACGACGAGAAATACGCGCCGCCGAACAGCTGTGGGAGGGCGTGACTTAAGATCGTAATGAGTGACAGTCACGCTCAATACCTGACACTTGAGAGCCCCGATACCTCCGTCTCTCTGCCGGCGGTCGCGCGAGTTTCTCCCGTTTGGGGTCAATAGGATGTCTGCGCAGCGGATAGGTTTACAGATGCGCTCCTTAGCGCCATCTATCGTCGGAGTTTAAAAATTCACGAATGCGCCTCAGACTTTTTTCTTGCCATGAGATATTGGTTGTGTCGCGTGTGAAAACATGAAAACGCGCGTGTCACACGGCAAAACCGTGAGAGTTGGTTGCTCTGTTATAAGGCTTATATAAGGCTTTTATTTTTTTGCGGCTCCAGACAGATTTGTTTATTGTTTTTTTTGCTCCAACATGGCTCTTTCAACATTTTGGGTTGCCGACCCCGGCCCTAGAGGCTGGCTTTCACTCAACTTGCTACAGGCGTTTCACTGACAAAAAAGTGACAGAAAAAGGCCACACCGCTTTCTGTGCACCTCAGCAAACAGGAACTGCCGGGTTGCTATGCACAGGAACATGTGGTCAGTCGGCCTTCTCGGTTGGAGAAGCAGAGCAATGGAACCGTCACCCAACACAAGACAATTTTCAGGTTTTAAATAAAGGTCTTAAGTTATGGTTTAGAGATAAACAACATTATTCACACTCTTAACACCCCTGTTACACACACTATTGCTTTATGTATGTATTCTATTTTTTCACATTATATATTTTAAGTATTTTTATTATGGGGTGAAGCAGAAATCTATTGAAAATTAGCGTTTTTGCTATATGCACCCAACACAGTGCATCTGTTTCTTTGTGCATAGATGTAGGTTGTTAATTCTGTGAAGGACAATGGTAAGAAAACAGGGAAGACAGGGTAGGGTGTGAAAAAAATAAGGATTTTATTGCCCCTGATAATATTTACAGGTTGAGGAACAAAATCAGAATGTGAAAAATTAACAGATATTTTACACCTCACATCCGTAGCTCTCCACAGCACAGGAGAGGTTGTGGAGAGCTAGCTTTCAGGGCAGGATATATACGAGCCGGCAAGTCCATGTTTAATTGGCTGGGGGAGAGGAGACCTCTCTCCCTAGTGATTGGAATCGCCTGGCCGCTGAGAACACCCCTCTAGCTGAGATATAATGGCCCAATCCAATCATCCGGGCCAGTCCATTTAAGCAGGTGTGCAGCAGCAGCGTCAGTCTTTCCAGGGTCTGGGCTGCAGGGAACTCCCATTGGGCCTGTCGCTGTGCCGGCTACTTCCAGCTGTCACACACTCCCCTCCTTCTGGTATCACGCCATGAAAGCGTGATAAAAAAGGTCAGCACTAGTGTTATCTTGCCCGGGAATGTGCTGGACAGTGAAGTGGTAGGGCTGCATTGCCAGGTATACCAGCGGGTGATACGGCTGTTGGCATCTTTCATTACTTCCATCCACTTCAGAGCTTTATGGTCCGTTTCCAAGAGAAATTCTCTTCCCAACAGGTAATACCTGAGGGAGTCCAGGGCCCATTTTACCGCCAAGCATTCCTTCTCCACTGTGGAATAACGTGTCTCTCTCTGGAACAACTTCCTACTAGTGTAGACCACTGGGTGACGCTCGTTGGCCTCTTCCTGCAAAAGTACAGCTTCCAAACCTCTCTCTAAGACATCTGTTTGCAACACAAAGTCTTCAGGACGATACAAAAAAGGGTTCTTAAGCAGGGTATCCTCTAGGTCCAGCGGAGCACACTTTGCTTCCTCACTCCACTCCAACTGCGTAGGGTTCATGCGCCGGGTCAAATCTGTGAGAACAGCGGCACGAGAGGAATAGTTAAGCATAAATCTTCTGTACCGACCTGACATCACTAGAAATAATTCCAGTTGAGTCTTTGTCTCTGGAGATGTGCAGGACTGGATGGCTTGGAGTTTGTGGGTTTGATAACCCCGTTGCCAATGATATAGCCAAGATATTCAGTCTCCGTTTTGACAAACCGGACTTTGAGGAGTTGACAGTTGGCACTGTCCAAAGACTGCTTTTAGGTGGTCCATATGCTCCCCCAGGTGTCACTGTGAAAAACAATGTCATCCAAATAGGCTGCTGCTTAATCAGAAACTCCAACCAACACATCGTCCATTAATCTTTGGAAGCCATGCAGTACAAACGGCATTACGGTGAACTGATACAGACCCCATGGTGTATGGAAAACCATCAATTTACAGGACTGCAGATTGAGTGGCACCTGCCAGTAACCTTTGCAGAGATCAATAGTGGTTAGAAACTTTGCAGTTTCTCCCTCGTGGACAATATAGGCAATCACACTCTGTGGCTCAGCTATTTCGTGCTTTTTTTCCCAATGAGTTTTAAGCAAAGGAAGGTGGCCCTCTTACCTCATGTCCATACAAGCGTTCGAAAGGATAGAAAGCCGTTGACGCCGGAGGAACCTCTCTGCAAGCAAAAAGCACATAGGGTAACCATTGTTCCCAATCGGATCCCGTATCATTGATGAACTTCCTTAGCATTTGTTTGAAGCTAAAAACATCTTTTTAAATCCTGCGAAAGAACTCCCATCTTTATTTATTTGTTAAGATGAAATGTATTGTCAGTATGTGTTAACAACTTCAACCAATTGCTAATTTTAAAGATGATCATGTTAGAAATTCAATGTGTTGCTATCATCTGGTTATGAGTATATTTTTTAGTATATTCAATTGATTTTCATTGTGAATGTAGCTTTCTATGCTCTTATATTTTATTGTATTGTATATATATTTATAGTATTTTTCTTTTTTTATGTTTACTCTAACTTTCCCTGGGGATGAATAAAGTGTATATCTCTCTATCTTTATTTTGCTTGTACATTATAATTGTATTTTTTTTGTTGCAGGCACGATCAATTGAAGAAGGCTGACCGTCAATTTCCCCCGGCAGATATTTCATAATCCCAACAGGCGCAATATGTGTGAGATGGTTATTGTCGAGGCACTACTGGCAGAAATGTTGAGAGACAGGCTACCTCTTCTGTCAGGCACAGAAACAGCTGAATCAACGGATTGAAGCAAACTGAGTGAAAGCCAAACAGAAAGTGACTGGTCCGCCAAGATCAAGTTGAAGGGCTTCTGTCAGAACTACAGAGGACACGAGGACACGTTACACTGCGGCATTAAGGTCCTTCTATGTGACTCTCCCACAATGACATGCCTACATCAGATGACCTGAAGGTGAATGAAGCCAGATCTGTTGTGCCACTCAAACTGTACTATCTCATCTGATGGATTATAGGTGTAACTGAGGAACCAACACTGGAGGTCTTCCAGATGATTTGAACCAAAAAGTGACATCTATGTGTCAACACATTGTTTAGCTCATTCTAAGGGCCGTAAGCAGACCCCTAAAATCGTTGTGTCTTGGGATAACTGTTTTACAACGTCTGTCTAGTAACTAGCCTTGTCCAACTTCAACTAGTCGGAGGCAGATGCAAATACCAAAAGCATTCTCAAAGAAACCTCCTTCAATACTTCTGTGGGAGTACATTGACTTTGGGGAGGAGACGCTGTCATGTCATGAAAGTATTCCATTACAAGTGGAGACATGCAGATGGAAAACTACAAAGCCTGAAACACATTTCTGTAGTAAAGTGTCCAAATTGCTCATCAACTCCTCATAGGCTACTGGACCCTATTTAAGGTTTTGACCAAGCTTTATGCCAAAGCTCAGCAAAGCCAATGAAGAGACGCTGACTTTACACAGTGCTTAGTGATTAGACTGGGTGAATTTCACACACGCATGTCCTACCTTAGTATTTTAGGAAAAAGGTTTGGAAATGCAGGACTCATCAAGTCTGAATTTGTCGCCCCAGGATCGATCAATGGCGTGACCAGTGGTCCTCAACACAACCGCAGCAGGAGGGCACACAAACGTTGTATGAGTCTGCAACGCATCAGATTCATAACCTTTCTTTGCCACCAGAGGACAGAGCTGAATTTATGCATCAATTAGATCAAACATTGGATGTGTTGTGTTCTAATAAGGAATTTGACATGATGCGTTCAAAGTATTTAGACGTTGTGTTCACTTGTATACATGGGTCATGACAAATATCTGTTCAACATTCTTGTTAATAAGTCAAGATGTGGCTTGCTGGATGGCCTAAGGGCACCAGATTGCTGCTGCACAAATAATTAGCTGGCATTATCCTGTTGTTGTTATTTGTGTGTGAGTAATGTGGGTATAGAAATTGTTGTAAGGCTGCATGTGTGTGTGCATGAATAGGCCAATGTGGTTGTTCTTGCATTCAAAATGTGTGAGCATGTCCCGAGGTTGTATATTTTTGCATGCCTATATTTCACTTTGCCTTATTCCCAGACCACAGAGAGCCCAGATAAGGAAGCCATTAGCCCAACGGCCGAGATCTCAGAACTGCTGGTATTTTATACTCAGAGAAAATAGATATTTTTTATGGCATTTCTGCTTTCAGCTTAGGCCTTGAGATTGGGTGGTTACAGGAGGAACTCGTTCACACTCTTGTCTTCCTCGTGCATTTAGCTTAATAACTGGTCTCTTTTTCAGGAATACCCTGATCACATTCACAGTTACACATTCACCTGGAAGCTTCCCAGTAAAACCACCGTCTGATCTGCAAGGCAATGAGCTGCTCCACTGGAGCAGTTCGGATTAAGAGCCTTGTTCAAGGCCATCTCATGCTACGTTCACGCTGTGCAAGTCACATAAAGTGTTGCTCAAGCACTCTTATGTAGTTAAGCAAATTAAATAGCACTGACAACTAATGGCACAAATATGTTTAGTTCCATTGTTTGACTTAATGAAACTGGAACTGTGCCGAGAAAGATGAAACATATGATTGGTAGATGCTTTACCGCATAATTGTCACTGACAATATGTTAAAGCCGACATAACAAAGTGACTTTTTGAAGGTGGATCTCCGGTGATTACTGTTGAAGTACGATGGCCAGTGTTCCACTAAAGATGTTTTGTTTTTAATAAGGGAGGTAGTAAACCCAGACACCACAATGGACCTTCAGCTTGGTCAAATTGTTATGAAGTCCAGTCACACGCTACAACTAGGCAAGCACATATCCCTACTTTGATGCAAGGCTGCATTGAGGGTACCTCCAAGATGACAGCCTGCCACATCAACCTGACCTTGCTTGGAAGCTGTTTCTCACGATGGCACAAAATCACTTGAGAAATGCTACAACAAATATGACTAAAAAATTGATCTTAGATAGAAAGATAATTACTTTATTGATCTCCGAAGGGAAATTAAAGGTCCAAATAGCTCGAGACGTCACACAATATAATATATACATACACACAATATTGAAAAGGACTGTATAAAAAAAATAAAAACAAGTTGGGTGGGAAGGCGTCCAGGCTGGGGTGGAAGGAGAGGGGGGGGGGGGGGGGTGTTGTGCAGAGGGCTAACATAGCCAGTAGCGAGTGAAGATTTGTTAGGTTAAAACAGTTTGGGAGTTGGGGGCTGTGCATGTTTGAGGGGGAGGAGACTATGCAGAGAAGTCTAACACAGTAGCTTTGATAGACTTTGACAGGTTGAACAGTTGTATGGCTCTAGGGATGAATGATTTACGCAGCCTATCGGTTCTGCATGGCAGCGAGCGCAGTCTGCAGCTGATCACTCTCTTCTGTTGAGTGATTGTACCGTAGAGTGGATGTTTTTTATTGTCCATGATGGTGACAGTTTGGTGAGGGTCCTTTTGTCTGGACTGAAGTGATGCACTCCAGTTTAGCACCGACCACAGAGCCAGCTTTCTTCACCAGCCTGTCCAGTCGCCCTGCATGCTTCTTCTTCGTGCTTCCTCCCCAGCACACCACCGCATAGAAGAGGACGCTGGCGACGACAGACTGGTGAAACATAATCTTGCCGGGCTTCAAGCAATGTGATTGTATCTAGCCCCTGTGAGGAGCTACTGGCATCCTCATGGCTTTGCTTTGTGCGAGACCACATGTTCTGGGCAGCAGGTGACTAGCAGCTGATACAGGCCCAAGTAAAGCTGTGTTTGCAGACACTGGCTGCTGCACGTAGCTTCACCTGGACTCTGTGATCGCTTGGCTGGTGGCTGTCGGGGGAACCGCTCCACTGCTCGATCTCGCTGGACGGCTTCCTCAAAAAAAAACCTCCAGGGCTGTGAGCCGCTCCTTGCTTTTCTCAGCTCCGTCTGTAACATCCTGACCAAATTTTGTGAAGCAGCGCCTCCCCTGTCGCGTATCCTGTGATTCGTGGCTGTAGTGGAGGTGTGGCATTGCAGTTCAGTTTACCTCATAGAAATCTCACCTCAACCCAAATAAGTAGGCCTACAACACTGCAACCAAGGTAATAAAATGGAATAGCATCCAACAGCATTCTGATACAAATATGAAGCATGCCCAAATAGCAATTATGATACATAGATGCTGAAATGGCATGTAATGCTTGAGTTTCGTAAAAATAAAATACAAACTATGTTACAGCTGTCCATGTGTGTGTGTTTTACTAGCTGAAACTAATGCAGTGTGTTATCCTATCTAACCTGCGTTCAAACAGCAAGTCCTATGCTTTCCCACGTTGTTAGTCCAATTTTAGACAAACTGAACCACTGTTACAACTCTACCAAACTCTACATGTGCATAGGACCCAGTGAACACCAAGGCCACATTTACACATAGCCGGGTATTTACAGAAACAAATATTTCTGCCCCGCCGTTTTCAAAATAACATCGTACACACAAGATCGTTTTCCAAAAAGTTTTGTTTACATTAACCCTCATGAATACTCCAAGCGTATAACTATGCCAAACTTGTAGGCGGCAGTAAGCAAACTGTAAACGGAGGACGCTTACATTTGACGTGATGCATTTTTAGTTGCATACAGTGACGTTTGAGGACCTAAAACTCCTTTTGACCGAGTACACACGCAAATACAAAAACAGAGAAATGATCATTTTCCATGATAAAACCTGTTAAAATGAAGTGTAAATGAAAGACCAAACCGCATCAATATATGTGTGTTTTCCCCTCCGTGTAAACGGGGCCTAAGGTTGGGTACCGAAAACCCTCGAAGACCGGTACCTCCCGGACCGAAACGCAACGCAGATTTCGATGCTTCCTTTCGGTGCCAGAGACGATAGAAATAGTTTTTTTTAAATACTACTCTGATGACTCTGTCCTCCGAGAAAATGCTGAAAGGTAAACAGTCAAGAGGATGGCTGTTTCACAAAAAACTATTCGAACAACGCAATGTGCAGCAAATGCAACAACACAATTGCGTGTAAAGAAGAGAAGCAGAACTCTGAGTAAGAAAAGCTTCGTTTTAAATGCTGGCATCTAAAGAAAGAAACAAGAAACATACACTTTTATTAATCCCCTTGGGGAAATTCTTCTCTGCATCCTTGACCCATATGAACCTCAAAGAGGTTCTGGCAAACCATCCGGCGGATCAGAAAGGGAAAGCAGGGCCTACCCCAGGCTGTTCTCAGCGGGGGAGGGGAACTGCTGACTCGGACTGGGGACATCGTCGGACGGTGGAAAGAGCACTTTGAGGAACTCCTGAACCCGGCCAAGATGTCCCCTGGGGAGGGTGCAGCGCCTGAAGACCTTGGGGTGGGTGCACCCATATCCCTGGCAGAGGTCACTAAGGTAGTTAAAGAGCTCCTTGGTGGCAAGGCGCCGGGGGTGGATGAAATCCGCCCTGAGATGCTGAAAGCGCTGGACATTGCTGGGCTGTCTTAACTGACACGCCTTTTCAGTGTCGCATGGGGGTCGGGAACAGTGCCCATGGACTGGCAGACCGGGGTGGTGGTTCCCATCTTCAAGAAGGGGGACCGGAGAGTGTGCTCGCACTATCGTGGTATCACACTGCTCAGCCTCCCGGGAAAAGCTTATGCCAGGGTGCTGGAAAGGAGACTCCGACCGCTTGTCGAACCTCGGATTCAAGAGGAGCAGTGCGGATTCCCTCCCGGTCATGGAACAGTGGACCAGCTCTTTACCCTTGCGGGACTACTGAAGGGGTCTTGGGAGTTTGCCCAACCAGTCTACATGTGCTTTGTGGACTTGGAGAAGGCTTTTGACCGGGCTCAGCCTTAGAGATAGGGTAAGGAGCTCGGACATCAGGAGGGAGCTTGGAGTCGAGCCGCTGCTCCTTCGTATCGAAACGAGTCAGCTGAGGTGGTTCGGCATCTAATCTGGATGCCTCCTGGACGCCTCCCATTAGAGGTTTTCCAGGAACGTCCAACTGGGAAGAGGCCCCGGGGAAGACCCAGGACACGCTGGAGGGATTATATCTCCCAGCTGGCCTGGGAACGTCTCGGGGTCCCCCAGAACGAGCTGGAACATGTTGCGGGTGAGAGGGAAGCCTGGGTCAGTCTGCCGGGTGTGCTGCCACCGCGACCCGACCCCGGATAAGCGGCGGAAAATGGATGGATGGATAGTTAAGTTTCAGTTCAGGCACCGTTTAGGCACGGTATTGTTTAAAAGTATTGTTTTAGCACTGGTTTCGGGGGAAAAGTAAAAGTAAAAATACCCATCCCTAGTGACTTCAGGACAGTAACTCTTTTGATGGTCGTTTGTTGCACTGCTCACAAGTAAATACAGATACAAAATCAAGTAATATAAATAAACAGGGGCACAGTACTAATATATATATATATATATATATATATATATATATATATATATATATATATATATATATATATATATATATTAGTACTGTCAAACAATTAAAATATTTAATTGCGATTAATCGCATTTATTTCATAGTTAACTCACAATTAATCACTTTTTTTTTCATTTTTATGCTCTTAACATGAAAAAGTGGATTGGCTTGCTTCATGCACATGTTATATTTTATTTTATTGAAAAACAACTTATAATTAAAATTATAAAGTGCACATTTCAGGTAAACAAGGGCGAGAGAGGTAGAGAGAGATAATTTTAATTACTTATTGTTTTGTTATTATTGTTGTTATTTTTGTTATCTGTATAAGTTGTGTTTTTATGCTTCAGCAATATTGTTGTTGCAACATTCATGCCAGAAAGAGAGCGAGAGAGAGGTGAACATAGCAGTCAGGCTTCATAGGTCCTGTCGTTGGATGTGATGTGTATTTTATCAGCTAGATCCTCGTCCTCCACAACGCTAACAGGCTACTCGCAGTAGCATCATTTAGCTTTGGCTGCAGTGAGTGTGTTCTTGGTTGTGGTGTCCATGTGTTTCTGTCTGAAGTCATCCGTTCCTGTCTGGCTATGACGAGGGGGCGCAGAGTTAGCATCTGTGTGCTCGTCCATCGAGTGGTGTTTCAGCCTGGATAGCTACGATGATAGCTCAGTTCACAGTGACAAATGGATCATTCCACTTCGGTCTTGTTGAGGGAACCCTCTGACAACTCGTTGAAAGTAAACTTTCCATTCATTAGCATCTTATCATTCATTTTGCCGTATCGCGCTCACCATTCATTCATTTCAAACTGTAACATTAGCCTAGCTCCCAAGCCCCAACGGCGTAGCTATTGTTTTGCTGTAGCTCAGGGGGATGAGTGGTCGTCCCCCCACAGTTCACGTTCACGTGTCTCTGAGCACGACCCTTAACCCCTGGTTGCTCCCGGGCGCCTCACAGGGCAGCCCACTGCTCCTTCATCAAGGACGGGTCAAAGCAGAGAAGAATTTCCCCAGAGGGATTAATAAAGTGCTTGTTTCTTTTTTTTCTTTTTTCTTTCCGGTTGAGCATCATCCAGCGTTAAAAAATTAAAATGCGTTAACCCCGTTAAAATTTGTTTGTGTTAAGGCTGTTAATAACATGCTAATATGACACCACTAATATATATATATATATATATATATATATATATATATATATATATATATATATATATATACATATATATATACATATATATATATATATATATACATATATATATATATATATATATATATATATATATATATTTATATATATATATACCATCCTTTTGACCGTTTACCTTTTAGCATTTTCTCGGAGGACGGAGTCATCGGAGTAGTATTTTTAAAAAAAAACTATTTCTATCGTCTCTGGCACCAAAAGGAAGCATTGAAGATTGAAGACACAGCCGTAGACACAGCAACGGGGAGCAATTCATAAGTGTCTTGCTCAGGGACACAATGACGAGGACGAGCAGAGCCAGGACTCAAACCACCGATCCCCTGATTGAAAGACGGGCATGCTAGCCTCTGAGCCGCAGTTCAGCTATGAGGGCATAATGTGATCTCTTTTCTTTGTTTTTGTTAGTACATGAGCTGCAGCATTCAGAATCAACTCGAGATATTTAAGAGACTTTTTAGAGAAGCCTGATAATAAGGAACATAATAAGTAATAGTTGTTAGAATGTTTCCCCTTTGTTTTGAGACAGGCCCTCAACAAACCAGCAAAAAGTCACAACGGCCTCGTGTTCTTGTGACTTGTGATTGTATTGTGGTCCTTCTGGCTGCTGCTTTCATGATTAATGCTCCTTAATAGTTCTAATGCGTGGATACAACGTTCCCCTTACGGATGACAAGAAATTCTATCAATCCTCAAGATAAAGAGAAGTGAGTCACTCTGCTTAAGAGAGAGCGTCAGACACCTGACTCACTTTATCGTCACTCCAGTCTATTGTTCAACATGACTGTAGTCATTCCACTTCTATCTCTTATTCTTGTCCTCCTGCCAGTCCCTTTCTTCCCCTCGTCATTTTTCTCCCTATCCGTTGTCAATCAGCCTTTCTTTTCCAATCTGTGACACTGAAAGCATTTGACAGAAGCTGGCATGACATCATTCCCCTGTATTCTTCTGTTTGTCTCTCTTTTCACTGCCGGGCTCTTTCAATCTATTCTGTCCTCCCTTTGTTCCTCATTCTCCTCTGTATGTAATCTCTTGAAGGGATAATAGTAATAATATGGATGTGAGTGCTCTTGCTCAGTCCGGAACGTCACTGTTCACTTCTTGATATGCTTAAACTCTTTGAAAGGCTTATTTTGCTCATTTCTAGAAGATGAGTGTTTAGGTGAGGCCTGCCACTTCAAACACTTAGCTATGATTTGCTCGTGGCCCTGCAGGAAGTAGAAACATGAACATTTACAATCTTAAACTGAGAGCACAGAAACCAATACCTTCTCTTCCCAAAGTGTCACAGACGGACTCTTGGTCAGGACCCTCGGTGTCTGACGCACGGGAAGCTGAATTCGCCTTCACAATAATTTACTACATATTTAAAACCAGACAGACAAACTCATTAAAATATACAATAATTAAGATGAGTGTATATTCAATTCAATTTATTTTGTACATCCCGAAATCACACATTTGCCTCTGAGGGCGTTACAATCTGTGGCTGAAGTCGTCCACGAATAAGAGGATCAGCGCTAATGAGCCTTTCACTAATAGACAGACTCTTATATGTTTATTAATCCCACAACCAGTTCAAAAGCAGTATCTTTAGAGCAAACGGACCGACTCACATCCAAAATTAAGGCAGAGAAAAATAAACCTAAGAGCCCAATATGATCAGAACCCTAAAGCATGAATAACAATGAAGTAACAGAGTGGATAATTGGGCTGAAACAAGGTTCAATAACCAGATAAAGTCCTCGCACTCACACGCCTCTTTTTCAGAATCAGCTTTATTGGCCATGTGTGAACATACAGAACATGGAACTTGACTGTGGTTTCACGTCGCTCTCATCGTACATGTATACATATTATATACAGTAAAGAAGATAAATATTAGAAACCATTAAAGACAACAGTAGTGCAGATGCAGGTGTCTGATTAGTTGTCCATCAGAGTGACGGCCGGTGGGAAGAAGCTGTTTCTGTGTCTGCTGGTTTTGGTGTGCAGTGCTCTGATAGATGACAAGAATATAATATCTTGGCTTTTTTGATTGACATCGCTTAGCGCCTGAATAAAACTGAATTTAAAGCTGCAGGACAATTTAGTTAAATACATCTTTCCAAAATCACATTTCTGTTTGGAATGCAGTCTTTATTTTACTTTGAAATGAGAGAAGATAAAGTATTTATTTTTAGAGTATGTATTATTTGTATTTAATCCAGTTCAATTTAATTTTCTTTATTTAATTTGACCATCAGTAATTGACTATACAGACGTTAATACAACTGCTGGCTACTTCAATAAATGTGGCACAAAATCATATAGTGCAGATTTGACATTATTGTGATGTTCAGGACCTTTGTGCGAGGAAATTCTCTCTAACTGGACCATGCTGATTTGAGTTGAATCTCTTGGTGTATACCACGGTCAGGCTCTTGTTTGTGATGATGTGAGGAGCTGCAGCTCCATCAGCACTTTCAAAAACAACCTAAAAAGTCTTGTAAGTGAAGTGTATTTTAAATTCTCCTTCGGGCGCTAGAAAAAGACATTATTTTCCTGTTCCTGTCTCTCTTGTCTCTTGCTTTCTCATTTATCAGAAAGCATTTCCTCTCTCCAGCCAGGCTTTCAGAGCGATGTGCAGCAGTCATCAATCTGTCTGTCTCCCTGAATGTGCCCCATATAATGTGAGAAGTAGTTATCAATCTGTCTGCAAGTCTCTGAATAATATGAGAACGAATGCTCTGTTAAAGAGTTGCTATTACGTTCTCGCTTCAGCAGCTTCGGACTGAAGTCATCACCAGAAAGCCGTTCAGAAACAAAGCCGGGTGGCCCATAAATTAAAAAGAGTCAGTGAGCTTCATGGTCTCAGACAGACAATTTAAAAAGACTTCCTTATCTCATCATTTCCTGAGTTAAAGAAAGATCCCCTCAGAGAGGCACATTTCAAGATGTTCCCTCGTGAGTATCATTTTGAAAAATGTCACATATCCGTTTAGAGCAGCAACAGTTCATCAGTTAGTGGCTTTGAAATTTGCTAAATCTTGTGGGAAAGTGTTATGATTCTCTCACACTCGACTTAAATCACTTGTGTGTCAATTTGGTTCTTAATCACTTTGTAAGTGTAGATGTCTTTTTATTTTTTCAGAAGGCAAAGCGATGTTGATCGATGTGAGTGTGAGGACTGCATAGGGGCCGGTACCGGAAGCAGGGTTTTAGGGAAGTAGGGTAACTTCAGTGTTAACCTCAGTTGTATGACGATGGGTCACTTCTTCCCAGATTGCATTGCAGTGGATACTACACTGTGCAGGTTGTGGTCGACACATTCTTCTAGAGGTGTCTGTTGTTCTCTGTGAGCCAAAAACATCTCAAGTCCATCAAAGTCCTGCATTAAAAACCATCAGAACCATTTATTGCCATGTATGTTTTCACGTACAAGGCATTTGTCTTGGCAGGAGGTGCATGAGATTAAACAATACACAGAGATGGGAGCATGAAATATATACAATTAAATCTACAATAGAAAATAAAATGAGGATAAAGTACAGAGACAGACAGGTACGTTGAGGTGTGATGTCAGTGATATGTGAGAGTCACAAAGTGTATTAAAATATGAGGTGTGGAGGGATGTGCAGGGGAGTGACCGGTGAGACATGTCTGGGGCCGATAGAGTCGGGCTCTGTTGATGAGCCCGACCGCTGACGGGAAGAAACTGTTAGAGTGGCGTGAGCTCTTGGTCCTGATGGACCGCAGCCTCCTGCCAGAAGGAAGGGACTCAAACAGTTTGGGTGAGAGGGGTCGCCCACAATCTTTCTCGCCCGCTTCAGAGTCCTGGAAGCGAACAAGTCCTGGAGGGACGGCAGATTGCTCCCTCTCGATGATATATCTAATTAAATATATATGTATATGAAGTCTCAACACATATACATGAAGCACCAAATGTAAGTACACACAGTATGCAGAACAGTCCATTTCAGTATATTTACAGAATAATGTATGCAATATTATTTAATTGTCACTTTCATGTTGAACCTGGTAACTTCAAGCCTAAAAAGATGGATATTCTTGTGATCTCCGATCCCACAATCCTCGAGTGATCCAGCAGGGAACTTGCCGCCGAGCTCGGTGAGCATCCTTTCTGCATCCTCCTCCTATCCTTTGGTACCAGGCAGCTCCTCCACTCGACATAAGCACTTCATTGCCGTCACGGCCGACACAGCTGCGTTCCACAAGCCATTGTTCATTTGTGTTGACTACATTTTTAATGAATTCCATTTGTTGATGTATAATTTTCAGGCTCCCTCCTTGTACCATTTCCTGAGCCAGTTGAGAGTCAAGTCATCAGCCAATGTACTTATCACATGGTAAAATATGACAAAAGTGCATTTGGTTGTGCAACCCTGCATGTGCAATGAGAATAAATGAACCGTGAACCTTGAAATAACGTTCCTGAACCCTTGAATTAAAGGAAGATGCTAACCATGTTACTCTCCTCTGACACTCTTTACCTGCTGCAGATGTTCAGTACTGTCATATGGTAATAAGGCCTGGACTGATGTTCTTCATGAAACTGTAGCAATCCTATTTCCCTGAGACCAAATTATTGTTTAGTCAAAAATGTTGAAGAGCAAATAACAGCTGTAGCAAAAATACATAGGTGTGAATTTACAGGGTTCATATTTGATGTCTTCATATGTGTAGTTGTTTTTGCTGTGCAGTTCAATTAAAGATGATTAAAAGGTCAGAAACAGACGTATGAAATTAGTTTTAGGAATCAATGGAAGATTTCAGACGGATCCGTGTGATTTTTTTGTGGCCGGTTAATCCCACGGTGTCTGTCTATTGAGTGTTGTTAGTTCTTCCCCAAGTGCAGTCGGGCACTGCCACCCAGTGGCTCTGCAGTAACACACATTTTCTGAGGCATTTCTCTTTCTCAAGGTCCTGGGGTTTGCAGAAAATGACTGTACTTACTTAAATAAAAGCATAGGAACTTCAAACTACGGAGGTATCAAGAATGGATCAAAGGGCCGTGCCACCTCATCACATGAACATAACAGGTCTGTCCACTCGGTTCTTCTTGTTGCTCTCGTTATTGTGATGAGAGAAACTGTGTGTAGGATTTACGGAGGATTTATTAGCAGAAAGGTTGTATTCACAGCTGTTTCCTCAGGAGGTACAGCCGTTGTCCCCCTGTAGGTTCAATCCCTGAGTTGAGATGTCCTTCGCCGCTGAATGTTTGTACCGACGACCCGCTGCTGTGCTGCTGGAGGGAAGGGAGGCACGGAGCACCAGGTCAGGATGCCCTGCTGTGAGATGAAAGGTGTCCTGCTACACGACCACTTGTCCACAGGATCCGCCTAAATCAACAACAAGCTGACATTCCTCGTACTAACTAGCTCTACAAAGTCCTTTTCTCCATTTGATATTTGGTGTGGAGACATGATTCAGAGATGGCCTTCAACTGAAGACGGTGCATCAGCACAGCAGTGAGCTGTGTAACGTGGCAGCGGAGCAACAGCAATACAACTAGATGTGACTGCACCAGTAATGGTGCCCTCACATCCGACCTGTGAATCTGCTTCCTCCTCCCTCTTAACACTGAAGAACATTCTGGACTAATGTCCAAATAAAGATGGATAGTTCCTTAAAGGACAGCAGCAGTGATCCGCCTCATATTGGTTATAGTCACACGACCTGTGTGTGTGACCCGACCTGTGTGTGACCCGACCTGTGTGTGTGACACGACCTGTGTGTGTGACACGACCTGTGTGTGACACGACCTGTGTGTGTGACACGACCTGTGTGTGTCACACGACCTGTGTGTGTGACACGACCTGTGTGTGACACGACCTGTGTGTGACACGACCTGTGTGTGTGACACGACCTGTGTGTGACACGACCTGTGTGTGTCACACGACCTGTGTGTGACACGACCTGTGTGTGACACGACCTGTGTGTGACACGACCTGTGTGTGTGACCCGACCTGTGTGTGTGACCCGGCCTGTGTGTGACACGACCTGTGTGTGTGACACGACCTGTGTGTGACACGACCTGTGTGTGTGACACGACCTGTGTGTGACACGACCTGTGTGTGTGACCCGACCTGTGTGTGACACGACCTGTGTGTGACACGACCTGTGTGTGTGACACGACCTGTGTGTGTGACACGACCTGTGTGTGACCCGACCTGTGTGTGACACGACCTGTGTGTGTGACCCGACCTGTGTGTGTGACCCGGCCTGTGTGTGACACGACCTGTGTGTGTGACACGACCTGTGTGTGACACGACCTGTGTGTGACACGACCTGTGTGTGACACGACCTGTGTGTGACACGACCTGTGTGTGTGACACGACCTGTGTGTGTGACACGACCTGTGTGTGTGACACGACCTGTGTGTGACACGACCTGTGTGTGACGACCTGTGTGTGTGACACGACCTGTGTGTGTGACACGACCTGTGTGTGACACGCCCTGTGTGTGACGACCTGTGTGTGTGACACGACCTGTGTGTGACACGACCTGTGTGTGTGACACGACCTGTGTGTGTCACACGACCTGTGTGTGTGACACGACCTGTGTGTGACACGACCTGTGTGTGTGACACGACCTGTGTGTGACACGACCTGTGTGTGTGACACGACCTGTGTGTGACACGACCTGTGTGTGACACGACCTGTGTGTGACACGACCTGTGTGTGTGACACGACCTGTGTGTGTGACACGACCTGTGTGTGACACGACCTGTGTGTGTGACACGACCTGTGTGTGTGACACGACCTGTGTGTGACACGACCTGTGTGTGACGACCTGTGTGTGTGACACGACCTGTGTGTGTGACACGACCTGTGTGTGTGACACGACCTGTGTGTGACACGCCCTGTGTGTGACGACCTGTGTGTGTGACACGACCTGTGTGTGACACGACCTGTGTGTGTCACACGACCTGTGTGTGTGACACGACCTGTGTGTGTGACACGACCTGTGTGTGTCACACGACCTGTGTGTGTGACACGACCTGTGTGTGTGACACGACCTGTGTGTGACACGACCTGTGTGTGTGACACGACCTGTGTGTGTGACACGACCTGTGTGTGTGACCCGGCCTGTGTGTGACACGACCTGTGTGTGTGACACGACCTGTGTGTGACACGACCTGTGTGTGTGACCCGACCTGTGTGTGACCCGACCTGTGTGTGACACGACCTGTGTGTGTGACACGACCTGTGTGTGTCACACGACCTGTGTGTGTGACACGACCTGTGTGTGACACGACCTGTGTGTGACCCGACCTGTGTGTGTGACCCGACCTGTGTGTGACACGACCTGTGTGTGTGACACGACCTGTGTGTGTGACACGACCTGTGTGTGACACGACCTGTGTGTGTGACACGACCTGTGTGTGACACGACCTGTGTGTGTGACCCGACCTGTGTGTGACACGACCTGTGTGTGACACGACCTGTGTGTGACACGACCTGTGTGTGACACGACCTGTGTGTGTGACACGACCTGTGTGTGACCCGACCTGTGTGTGACACGACCTGTGTGTGTGACCCGACCTGTGTGTGTGACCCGGCCTGTGTGTGACACGACCTGTGTGTGTGACACGACCTGTGTGTGACACGACCTGTGTGTGTGACACGACCTGTGTGTGACACGACCTGTGTGTGTGACCCGACCTGTGTGTGACACGACCTGTGTGTGACACGACCTGTGTGTGTGACACGACCTGTGTGTGTGACACGACCTGTGTGTGACCCGACCTGTGTGTGACACGACCTGTGTGTGTGACCCGACCTGTGTGTGTGACCCGGCCTGTGTGTGACACGACCTGTGTGTGTGACACGACCTGTGTGTGACACGACCTGTGTGTGTGACACGACCTGTGTGTGACACGACCTGTGTGTGTGACACGACCTGTGTGTGACACGACCTGTGTGTGACACGACCTGTGTGTGACACGACCTGTGTGTGTGACACGACCTGTGTGTGTGACACGACCTGTGTGTGACACGACCTGTGTGTGACGACCTGTGTGTGTGACACGACCTGTGTGTGTGACACGACCTGTGTGTGACACGCCCTGTGTGTGACGACCTGTGTGTGTGACACGACCTGTGTGTGACACGACCTGTGTGTGTGACACGACCTGTGTGTGTGACACGACCTGTGTGTGTGACACGACCTGTGTGTGTGACACGACCTGTGTGTGTGACACGACCTGTGTGTGTGACACGACCTGTGTGTGTGACACGACCTGTGTGTGACACGACCTGTGTGTGTGACACGACCTGTGTGTGACACGACCTGTGTGTGACACGACCTGTGTGTGACACGACCTGTGTGTGACACGACCTGTGTGTGTGACACGACCTGTGTGTGTGACACGACCTGTGTGTGACACGACCTGTGTGTGTGACACGACCTGTGTGTGTGACACGACCTGTGTGTGACACGACCTGTGTGTGACGACCTGTGTGTGTGACACGACCTGTGTGTGTGACACGACCTGTGTGTGTGACACGACCTGTGTGTGACACGCCCTGTGTGTGACGACCTGTGTGTGTGACACGACCTGTGTGTGACACGACCTGTGTGTGACGACCTGTGTGTGACACGACCTGTGTGTGTCACACGACCTGTGTGTGTGACACGACCTGTGTGTGTGACACGACCTGTGTGTGTCACACGACCTGTGTGTGTGACACGACCTGTGTGTGTGACACGACCTGTGTGTGACACGACCTGTGTGTGTGACACGACCTGTGTGTGTGACACGACCTGTGTGTGACGACCTGTGTGTGTGACACGACCTGTGTGTGTGACACGACCTGTGTGTGTGACACGACCTGTGTGTGACACGCCCTGTGTGTGACGACCTGTGTGTGTGACACGACCTGTGTGTGACACGACCTGTGTGTGACGACCTGTGTGTGACACGACCTGTGTGTGTCACACGACCTGTGTGTGTGACACGACCTGTGTGTGTGACACGACCTGTGTGTGTCACACGACCTGTGTGTGTGACACGACCTGTGTGTGTGACACGACCTGTGTGTGACACGACCTGTGTGTGTGACACGACCTGTGTGTGTGACACGACCTGTGTGTGTGACCCGGCCTGTGTGTGACACGACCTGTGTGTGTGACACGACCTGTGTGTGACACGACCTGTGTGTGTGACACGACCTGTGTGTGTGACACGACCTGTGTGTGACCCGACCTGTGTGTGACACGACCTGTGTGTGTGACACGACCTGTGTGTGACACGACCTGTGTGTGTGACACGACCTGTGTGTGACACGACCTGTGTGTGTGACACGACCTGTGTGTGTGACCCGACCTGTGTGTGACACGACCTGTGTGTGTGTGACACGACCTGTGTGTGTGACACGACCTGTGTGTGACCCGACCTGTGTGTGTGACCCGACCTGTGTGTGACACGACCTGTGTGTGTGACACGACCTGTGTGTGACACGACCTGTGTGTGTGACACGACCTGTGTGTGTGACACGACCTGTGTGTGACACAACCTGTGTGTGTGACACGACCTGTGTGTGACACGACCTGTGTGTGACACGACCTGTGTGTGTGTGACACGACCTGTGTGACACGACCTGTGTGTGTGACACGACCTGTGTGTGTGACACGACCTGTGTGTGACACAACCTGTGTGTGTGACACGACCTGTGTGTGACACGACCTGTGTGTGTGTGACACGACCTGTGTGTGTGACCCAATCTGTGTGTCACACGACCTGTGTGTGTGACACGACCTGTGTGTCACACGACCTGTGTGTGTGACACGACCTGTGTGTGTGACCCAATCTGTGTGTGACACGACCTGTGTGTGACACGACCTGTGTGTGTGTGACACGACCTGTGTGTGACACGACCTGTGTGTGTGTGACACGACCTGTGTGTGACACGACCTGTGTGTGTGTGACACGACCTGTGTGTGTGACACGACCTGTGTGTGTGTGACACGACCTGTGTGTGACACGACCTGTGTGTGTGTGACACGACCTGTGTGTGACACGACCTGTGTGTGACCCGACCTATGTGTGTGTGACACGACTTGTGTGTGTGTGACCCGACAAGTGTGTGTGACTCGACAAGTGTGTGTGATTCAACATGTGTGTGTGGCCCGACCTGTGTGTGACATGACATGTGTATGACACGACATGTGTGTGTGACACGACATGTGTTTGTGATTCGACGTGTGTGTATGTGTGACACGACTTGTGTGTGTGTGTGACATGACCTTTGTGAGTGACACGGCCTGTGTGTGTGTCACGTCTTGTGTGTATGATACAATCTGTGTGTGACATGACCTTTGTGTGTGTGTGTGTGTGTGTGTGTGTGTGACACGGCCTGTTTGTAGTGACCTGTGTGTGACCCTCCGTGTGTGTGTCTGAATGATATGATACACATATGTTACACAGTTAACTTCCTGTAATCCACTTCTTTTTTTAGATTCACTACTGCTGTTTGCTTTTATTGCTGTTAGACTAGTGCATCCGTTTTCTCAACATTCATATCGACCTGGTTCATCTGCTCTTGTTCCCCGTCATATGCCATATTTTGATTGTAACTATGAACATCCAGCATTATAGGAGCCAGATTCCCCCAAAATGCCTCCTGGAGCGGTCAGAGGTTTTTCAAACTGTGTGGTTTAGGGCCTAAACAACAACCCACAAACTAATTAGACACATTTTTGGGAAGCTTAGGACCAAAAAACGGTGGTGTTTGGTTAAAAAATGGACAAATTACTTATTTTATGACAAACCATTGGGGCATGCTGGGACTTTAAATGTTCAGGAGCTTCTGCACTTGTTGTCATTTTAGAAATGTGTGTCGAGCAGGAAGGCTTCAGGAGTCAGATGGCGAAAGGAAAACAAAGCTCCAGACGTTTTGTGACTATACAGATACTGATAAGGGGAAGTTAATGATGTATCGCGATGTTAGACTCCCACAAGTACGTAGGGTTACGAGGATGTGTGTTTTATTTAAATCTGACTTTGTAAGGGGTACTTACGAAGGATTCAGTGAAATGTTACAGCGTTTACGTGAATATTTTAATTCAACGTTTTTTTGAATTTTTAATTTTAAACCTTTGGTCTTTCTCACAAGGGTCGGGTATTGTAGCATTTAATGAAGTCAAACAACGATGTGGTTGCAGAAATAAATAAGTTTACGTTTTGAAAAACAAGATTTCTTCTCTTTTTTTGCGAAAAATAGGGCTTGGGGTAAAAAAGGTCAAACAGGATGTCTACGCCAAAGAGATTTGACTAATTCCCTCTGTTTCAATGTGAACTCATCATGTGAGGTTGAATAAGCTAATGGATGGCTCACACATGGGCAAGAGGCAAGTTAGAGATTCCCTCCATCTTCTTCACAGACAACCATCCCCCTTTTATGTAAGGGGGGGCAACCCTCCTTCTTTTATGTAAGGGGGGAGGAGGGGGCAACCCTCCTTCTTTTATGTAGGCCCCCTTTCATGTAGGGGGAGGGTTCTCCTCTGGACCAGCATTCAGATGAGGCATGTTCTGCGTTTAGATCGTGAGAACTAGAACAGCCAACTTCTAACCAACTTTGACGTGTGTGTGTGTGTGTGTGTGTGTGTGTGTGTGTGTGTGTGTGTGTGTGTGTGTGTGTGTGTGTGTGTGTGTGCTTAATAAGTGGTCCTGTCATAGTAGTATGCAGTGGAGTCTGTTGTAACTACCTTAATGCACTGACCCTGGTCTATGTGGCCTGAATAGAAACAGCAGCACTGAGGCGTTGTGTTGGTGTTGTGTTGCAGAAGGTTCCAGACTGTATCTGGTTCCTTATCCAGACACTGGGAGTCACATGACAGATGGGAACTGACTGTTGGACTACTGAGACAGCTGGACATGTGCATCATCACAATGGCAAAGCATGAGCCAGAGAATTAAGTCATTATTCATGTTTGAAGGCCAGAAGAGAGATGGAGAGATGTGTTTGCCCTATGCCACATATTTATTACATGTGCATATCATACATTCAGCTTCACCCTGACTCAGTGGTAAAGGTGTCCGATCAACTACAGACATGTCAAAGTAGTAGTACAAGAAACACGTCACTGATTGTGGCTCTGCAGCAGCCGGATTTCCTCAGTGAGATGATGCTCTGGTCATGTTCAGCATCTCGCATGTGAGGATCTGCACGTACGCCGAGCAGCGTTCCTGGTGGGTATTGGGCCCTCAGATAGGTCTCACAGGCAACCATCACGACGTTTGTAACTTAGAATGCAGAAGAAAACACCGAGGCAGAGAAGTCAAACCAACAAGTGCAGTCTGTTCATTTACAGTCTTTCATGTCAGATTGTGCAATAAATAATAACACGTTTGAGTCTGGGAGATTTAACAGTACAAAAGCTGGCAACCCTCATCTCAAAAGGCAACAACTGAACACATACGTCATGACAATATAATTTTGCTCTATCTGATCTTTACATGTAGATTTTTTTTGTTCTCGAAGGGAAGACAGACAAAAACCTAGTATGAATTATGTGAGCTGGTCTTTAATCATAGTCTGTGTGTTCATTAATCGTACCGTTGTAATATTTGGTTTTAGCATGGCTCTCTGTCATGGTTGTGGGTTGGAGCAGACGTTCTAAATCTGGAGACCTGGCTCAGTATTATGTGCGGCTCAAGAGGAAGAAGTCTGTGTATCAGGAAGCCTGAGCAACATGTGAACTGCAAGACAGCGATGAGGGTTAACAACGCCCAGAGTGGCAGCATCACTGTAATCGTTGCGTCGATCCTGTCGCTCGGTGAGCTCTGATTGGTCAATCCCCGCTGAGGCCTCGCCCCTCTTCTGTCTCCATCTGTGGCTCTTTCTGTAACGACAGCAGCTTCCTGCATATCTCCGCTGATTCCCACGGACACTGCCCGACCAACCGACTGGTGAGTTGTATTGTCTCCATCCCAACATTTCATCTCTTTACTTCCGTGTATTCGTCCAGCTCGGCCCGCCATTATCACGCCGTTCCGGGCCCGTGAAGCTCCTCGCTGTTCGTACATGTCGCCTCAATAGAGGAGCTAAACGCTCATGAAGTGCTTCTTCCTGGAGTTCTCTGGAGGCCATTTGTATTTGGGAACTCCCAAAAAGTCCTTCAGCTGGCTTGGCAAGGACGCGGAAGTGGCGTCACAAGAAGCTCCGACCTTGTAAAACGTTACTGCTGTATTAATACGTTACATTACGTTACGGTAGATAACGCAAGCAAGAAAATACCGTCTGAGAAACGTGTGAGTGCGTGAATGCAGCAGCGTCCTGTTGAGGCCCGTAGACCGAGGGCAGTGCCTCAAAATGCTGCTGTCAGTGAAGCTCCACTGAGTCGCAGCTCGCTGGGACATTGAGGCCCAAAGGTGGGCGTCGGGCCCCTCAAAGGGTCGCGAGATGACTGATGAGGAAGTGAAAAACATTGTATTCACAAATCTGTCAACAGTTTTAAGATAATACTGAATTATTGAGACACTTTCATCCTGCAGCAATAGCTGAAACATGTGAGGGGAATTGCTTTCTATTGTTGTATTTCTATTACTACTGGGATGATTATCAGTATTTTACTCAGATATCTTTGTGTATTTTTAGGAGGATGCCCATGTTCTGCTTTACTGTTGAGATTTTCATCTTTAAAATGTATCAAGGCAAAAATACGTAAATATATATACATGAACAACAATGCTATTTTTAGGGAAGAAAAATAAATACCTTTTAAAAAAAATAGAAGTATTTGTCTCGCTAGAATTGAACTGGTCGTGTAAGTGAAGAGCCTGCAGACCTGACAGAGAAACTTTGGAACACAACACAAGCTTTTCAAGAAAGAAAATGTCCTTTCTGAATTGTGCAGTCTTACAAAAGCCAACCTCAATATGTCAACAGCGTCTTCTCCGAGTCTGACAAGGAAGTCAGACGTAGAGAAAATGCTATCGACATATTGGGGTTGGCTTTTGTAACACTGCACAATCTCCTTCTGTGTTTTGCTTGGCAGTCATAGGGCATCATTATGAAATGAGTGAATATTAACGTCTCCCTTCCCTCCCGTCTCCGTCCCAGTCACCATGACTCATGCGTATCCCTTCCTGAGCACTGAGCAGAAGAAGGAGCTCAGTGGCATCGCTCAGAGGATCGTAGCTGCCGGAAAAGGCATCCTGGCCGCCGATGAATCCACAGGTACGACTGCAGCCGAGCCACAGTGACCCCCCCCCATAGTGACCCCCATAGTGACCCCCCCAATGACCTCCACAGTGACCTCCACAGTGA
The DNA here is from genome assembly GCF_023055335.1 of Clinocottus analis. Taxonomy (NCBI): domain Eukaryota; kingdom Metazoa; phylum Chordata; class Actinopteri; order Perciformes; family Cottidae; genus Clinocottus; species Clinocottus analis. Next base: position 1,302,662 of record NW_027176087.1, read on the forward strand.
CCTCCCACAGTGACCCCCCACAGTGACCTCCCACAGTGACCTCCTACAGTGACCTCCTACAGTGACCCCCACAGTGACCCCCACAGTGACCTCCCACAGTGACCTCCTACAGTGACCCCCACAGTGACCCCCACAGTGACCCCCACAGTGACCTCCACAGTGACCACCACAGTGACCCCCACAGTGACCCCCACAGTGACCTCCACAGTGACCACCACAGTCCAGCTCAGTAACGCACTCATCACATTCAAGGCAGTGTGCACATCTCTCTGCTGACATAATGTACAGTAACTAACTGCACTAGATGTATCATGATACAGAGGTTAAAACTCCATTATACTGCTATTTTTTAATTTTTTTTCGGAAAACTGTCACGGTGTAAAGAACACAATCAGCATTCCGAACAGTGAGATCTGCATTCATAAGCATCAATGCTCTTCCTCATGGACTACTGCCAGTGTCATGTCGTCAGAGTTTGAGCAAATACAATACAACAAAACAATATATTTCAAAATGTAGCAACTAGTTTTAAGACTTAAAGAGAAGTATGTGTTAGGACGCAATAACTCAAGCTGACCGCTTGACATCAGAACTGGTTCTCATTCAATCTCACTGAGCAGAATGTATCTGGAGAGTCTCCAGCCTTCCTCCCGTGTTTTAAACCCCTCGCACCACCTCCTCCCTGTCTCCTGGCGGCCTCCAGGCAGCGTAGCCAAGCGCTTCCAGAGCATCAACGCCGAGAACACGGAGGAGAACCGGAGGCTTTACCGTCAGCTGCTCTTCACCGCCGACAGCCGGGTGGACTCCTGCATCGGCGGCGTCATCTTCTTCCACGAGACGCTCTACCAGAAGGCGGACGATGGCACGCTCTTCCCCCAGCTGGTCAAAGGGAAGGGCATGGTGGTGGGCATCAAGGTGGACAAGGGCGTGGTTCCCCTCGCCGGCACCAACGGAGAGACCACCACTCAAGGTACAAGGAACAAAAGAAGAGTCACAGGAAAAGGAAACATAATGATCAACAGGATCAGTAGGTGGTTGAAATAGTCTCCTATGATATAAATAACATGTGCCAAACAAGCACAGACACATGACTACGAACACCACGGTTACATGTCTGCACCATCTGTCGTGTGAACGGCTCAGTTCAGTGATCATCAACAGACAAACTGACTGCTTTCTGCAACACATGTTTCACTGTGTACTTTATCCCAATGTCTTTAAAAGACAGAAATGCATATTATTTTTTGGAACTATTTCTTTTGACTGCAGGATAGATACCTCTGGATATTTGTCTGTTCTACATACTAAATTAGAGGCAACATCCCATTAGCAGAAAAAATGAATGAACAGTAGGACTTCCTGAACTCATGTTTATTTGCAATATGATAAATTCAAAGTGTTTAGCAGCAGCTGCTGTTCTCTCACGGTCGTGTCCCCATCAGGTCTGGACGGGCTCTACGAGCGCTGCGCTCAGTACAAGAAGGACGGGGCTGATTTCGCCAAGTGGCGATGCGTGTTGAAGATCACCGCCAACACCCCGTCCCAGCTGGCCATCATGGAGAACGCCAACGTGCTGGCCCGCTACGCCAGCATCTGCCAGATGGTGAGAGACTCAAACACATGCAGAAGCAGCGACGCAACACGAGCAGCCGTTACACCACTCTGTACACGGTTGGCTCATCGGGCTCCTGACTAACAGGGTAGCGGTTGGTACACAGGCCGCCACCTCGGGAGAGGAAGTGCTGTTGTCTCTGCTGTCATGACGATGGGTGCCATGTTCTCTCCCCTCAGCACGGCATCGTTCCCATCGTGGAGCCTGAGATTCTTCCAGACGGCGACCACGACCTGAAGCGCTGCCAGTATGTGACTGAGATGGTGAGTGGTGGTGGTGGTCAGCCGGAACAGACGGGGAACTGGTCTGAGACGGAACAACAGATGTGTGTGTGTGTGTGTGTATATATATATATATATATATATATATATATATATATATATATATATATATATATATATATATATATATATATATATATATTCTGATACTCCATCCTGTTGTTCCATCTGCTGTGTTCATGAAATGTTCCAGGTGTTAGCAGCTGTCTACAAAGCGCTGTCTGACCACCACGTCTACCTGGAGGGCACGCTGCTCAAACCCAACATGGTGACTGCCGGGCACTCCTGTCCTAAAAAGTACGCCCCCCAAGAGATCGCCATGGCGACCGTCAGCGCCCTGCGCCGCACGGTGCCCCCCGCGGTGCCAGGTGAGATGCTAGACCTTCACACACGGGCCGATCACACGTGTCCCTGACCGGTGCCTGACCTTCCTCCTGTGCATCCTCCTCCAGGTGTGACCTTCCTGTCCGGCGGGCAGAGCGAGGCGGAGGCCACCATCAACCTGAACGCCATCAACCAGTGCAGCCTGCACCGGCCCTGGGCCCTCACCTTCTCCTTCGGCCGGGCCCTGCAGGCCTCCGCCCTGAAGGCCTGGGGAGGCAAGAAGGAGAACGGCAAGGCCTGCCAGGAGGAGTACATCAAGAGAGCCCTGGTGAGGAGGAGCAGGAGGAGCAGGAGGAGACCCAGTAAAGAGACCAAGTAGTGGTTTAGGGGATGGCTCATACAAACCCATGTTGTAAGGAATTCTTCTTTGCTTTGTGTTTCTCTACAGAATAACAGTCAGGCAGCTCTGGGGAAGTACGAGGCCTCTGGAGAGCAGGGAGCGGCTCAGGAGTCTCTGTTTGTGGCCGACCACGCCTACTGAAGTCAGCTCGCCACTTCCTCCCCATTCCACCCGCTCCACTCACCCACCCCACTTCTTTTTCCCCTCAGCCACACAGATTAACCAACCATGCAGTATCATTCCATTCTTCCATTGGAGAAGAGAGCCCAATGAGCTCCCGGATAGAAAACCTTTAGAATACTACAATACCCATAAGCCCAGTACATAAACCCTATCCTCCCTTTGAGGTGGACTCTTGTAACATCAGTGTTGGGCCCAGTCCTGATCTCCACTCTCACACACTTTGAGGTGTGTTCCCGTCTAGTCTGAGGGTTTAAGGCTGCCTAGTGTCTGAAGGCCCTCAAGACATTTGATCTCTATCCCTGCTTACCAGAGAGAACCAAATCCACTCCGAGGTAACAGAGGGGTTTAGGCCCCACGGTGGAGACCAGGACTCGGCCCAACAGCCTGACTTGGTTTGCTGTGTGACTTTATTTTGTGTTTGTGCACTTAAATTAAACCCTAGAGAGAGAAGAGTTGCTCTGCAGAGTCGTCCTCAGGTAGTGACATCATGCCTTCCTTCTCCAACTGGACTGCTGGAGGACACTTTGCAGAGGACGGTGTCGTGAATATACTGTATTGGTGTATACACTGGAAAGACATTCAAATAAAATACTCCATAACAAACAGCGTCCTGTGTTGTATCTATCAGTTTGTGTCCATTTGTGTATTCAGAGTTGCTGCAGCGCTCCGGGGCCGAGGCGGTGACGTGTCCGGACTCGTTGCCTCTCGTCCATGTGCACAGGGAAGGAGACGCACGGCTCTGCCTGAAGCTTCACTGCTGGAGCTTTCATTGGTTTCAGTCCAGCATGGATAGCGCACACTGCTGAGGGGTTCAGAAACACCACTGGAACAATCGAGCTGTGTTGAAATGTCATCACACAGGAGAAGTGTGTCCTCATACCTCAGATTTTAATCATGCTTATTTTCAGGTTGCTACACGTATTTTGGGTTCGAACATGCCTCGTGCTTATCAAAAGCTGTTTTAGAACACGTCTCTTTGAGCTCTCTCCTGGAAAACCCCAGTCTGCTCCGATCGGCTTGCGTGAACAATGCGGGACACATGTTACGATAGTTTTCTTCTTGAGCACCATGGTCACCTAATGAACTGAATGAACCCCTGACTGCTCAGAAGCAGGTTATGTTGTCAAGAGATCATCTACTGACCAATCAGAGCTCAGTGTGTGGATCATAAGATACTATTACACAAATATGAAGTCATCCAGAATAAAGTAACACTTTGGTTTCTTGATGTCCTTTCTGCATTTTCAGGTTAAACTGTTACTTTAGATCAGCTGATAAAGTTTTAGGTTTGTGAAATATGCTGCTCTGCCAGCAGCAGACTGGTTCTGGTTCGTGATTAGTTACAATTCACAGATTGATTCACCAGATTAATAACCAGCGTCGTAGGTCGTGCTTGTTGGGTTAATCACCAAAAGATGAGCTGGTTGAACTTCATACCTCAGTATGAAAAACTACTAGCCCATTCTGTTTTCATTCTTTTAGAATGAGCACTGACAGTTACATCCGCCATCTTACACCACCATGTTTCTACGGTGGCCCAGAACGGACAAACCAAACACTCTGGAGAGACTCCCACGTGGTCACCTGAAGGACATCGTAGCTCTTCTACCTCTTGGGAGAGATGTGTTGTTGGCTGCAATCTGCAGCCTCACCACTAGATGCCACCATAAGCTACATAATGTATTTTTAAACCTGCAGCGAGAGGCTGACTGAGAAGCGGCACTATTTAAGCCAGTGGTTCTTAAACTTTTTTTGTCACGCCCCACTTTAGAGGAAGAAAAATGTTTAGGCCCCAACAAAACGCCCATCTCCCTGAGACAGGTTGTTTGCTGGTGAGTCGACAAGAATCCTGGCCGCCGCGCATGCGCAAGCATAACCTGTTAACAGTGTAATGTAAACATTGCCATGAAAGTACATGTATTTTACCATAAACCTATTATTAGGGAGTGGGCATCCTGAAAGCACAAGATCCCTGATCTCCCCATAGTTTGCATGTTGAAGTGTCCTTGAGCAAGATACTGAACCCTAGTTGCTCCGCAGGCGCTTTACAGCAGCACACTGCTCCTGAATTACTAGGGATGGGTAAAATGCAGAGAATAGTTTCCCCACTGTGGGATTAAAAAAATATAAAAAATAAAAATAATCTGCACCACACACACACACACACACACACACACACACTAGTACCCCTGCACCTCACTAGAGGGTCACGCCTTACAGTTTGAGAACCACTGCTTTAAGCACACATCACATCCAAACACTACACCCCCCCCCTTGTTCCAGCTGCTGGCAGACAACAGAGCTGCTGCATGAAAACAACCAGTGCGCTTTTGTCAGGTAAATGGTTTATTTTAAAATCTTGTTTGTTATTGAGGCCTCCATTATGTGTAAGCAGAGCAAAGTGCGTCTGCTACCAGCAACGTGCAGCTTAAGTGCTGAACATTCTTCAAAACATCCACATCAGACTAACAGAGGACTTCCCATTTCACCTGGTGGGGATTCAGAACATTACAGTCTTTATACAGTGGGGTGTTTCTGTCCTTAGCAGAGAAACAGGAAGTGGGCAGGACTGGGGGTTGGTGAATGACACGGGGAGCCCTCCCCCTCCGGTCTGCGGCTGTTGTCAGTGCAGACTTTGAAGAGGACTTCCCCCTCACATGTTGGTGCTCATCCTGGTCTGGCTGTTGGCTGGTGTCAGCTCACCCTGGCTTCCTTCTCTGGGTGGAGACTGAGAAGAGGACACCGTTTCAATTCAAAACAAGATCCAATCCTCGGATTCTGTGTGTGTTGGTATCAGCACTTTTCACAAATGAGAGCCTGTGGAGAAGACAGGCAGCCGCTCCATCACTCGGTAGCTATTACTGAATTTACGTATTTCACTTTAAGCCTATTATTGACCTTTAAAAAAAAAGAGGCTATCCCTATTTTCCCTACCTTGACGTGGATCTGGTTGCGCAGCACGGCAGCTCGGAGGATCATGGCTTTGGCTCGTCTCTGGAACTCTTTGCCCATGTGGATCGACTTCTCAAACGTGGTGCTCCTCTGGTCCACGTCCCTCGCATACAGAATCTACCAACAAGTCGGAGCACCCGTTCATAATGGTCCAAATGACACGTTACTCACTTAGGCGCGTGTGCATGTGTGTGTGTGTGCGTGTGTGTGTGTGTCACCTTGCTGTGGGAGTCGATGCGAGCGTTGATGAGCCCCTCCAGTATGAGCTGGGTGAGCTCGTCCTCCAGAGCCGCTACTGTGGTGTTGAAGGCCTGAGCCATCTTGGTCATGTCTGCTGACACGTAGGGGCTGAAATACTGAACAAACAAACAAACAAACAAACAAACAAACAAACAAACAAACAAACAAACAAACAAACAAACAAACAAACAAACAAACAAACAAACAAACAAACAAACAAACAAACAAACACACACACACACACACACACACACACACACACACACACACACACACACACACACACACACACACACACACACACACACACACACACACACACACACACACACACACACACACACACACACACACACACACACACACACACACACACACACACACACACACACACACACACACACACACACACACAAATGCTATTAGACAGTCAGAATCAGAATTGTTTATTTGCCAAGTACGTTGAAACATACAAGGAATTTGACTCTGAAAGGTGCATAACAATAAACATAGAATAAAGCAATACAAATATAATATACATATGGTAAATAACATACAGATAACTGCTGTATGTGTATTTGAATAAGAATAGAACAAATGTGAACAGGTGTTTGCAATAGTCCTGGGGATGTGATGGGAAGATGTGATGATTTATGATTTTTCATGTAAAGATCATAACAAAATGTGATGGTCGACTGCAGATGGGAAGAAACTGTTCTTGTGGCGTGAGGTCTACGGCCTGTAGTCCTGTAATGTGAAGGTTCTCTCTCCGACATTCAGAGCATTAACAACCAGCGTGCCCTCTGGTTAGCTCACAGCTGTCGCTCTGCTCGGCTCTCATGCAGTGGTTTGAATCCAAGAGGATGAATATTTATTTTTTTCTGAAGGAAGCTCCAGGTGTTTCTGAGATGTAACGGACAGACGGACGACATCACGCCTTAATGTGTAAAGTGTAAACGCACAGAGTGCCCGTCTCACCTGGATGAGGGCTCTGTTCCGGATCTGGCTGTACAGCGTCTTGACGTGTGGGGCCAGGTACATGTCCAACAGGAGGTTATCCTGGAGAACACACCAGTCACATGCACTCATCACAGTCATGTACTCCCACAACCTCAGCACAGTCTCAAACTGACAGTAATATTGTTATTAGTAGTACTATTAGTAGTACTACTACTACTACTAATACCGCGTTACACTCACCTTCATTTCATCCAGCAGCTTGAGACAAGATGCGTACTTTGACTCGTAGAACTTGAAGATGATGTCACGGATCTGAGGTTCCAACTCTAGAAATAACTTAAAGGAGCTAAGAACAGAAAGTTAAATTATTACCAAACCTTCTCATCATTAAATGTACCACGGTATGTTTCATCATCCACTAAACTACTCCTACCTGCTGGAGATGACGTTACGTTGGAGCTCCTGTCTGTCAAATGTGGCCAAAGCACACAAGCCTCCATACACAGCGACGTTACTGGGTGACAGGAGCTGCAGGAAGCGCACACACACACGCATTACACAGCTGTTTGTTCATGGTAGTGGTTTCAAACCAGCCCAAGGTAGTGTGAGACAGCAGTCTGACACCAGAGCCGTCAGGAATCCATAAACAGCGAATTGCTTTATAATATTTATGATAACGCAACCAGCTATGTGCCATGCGTGTATATTTTAGGAGCACAAGGTCTCCGGTTTTAAATAATCCTGTCTGTATCAGTCCCAATGCTCTCTATGTCCTCAGCTGAGATGTGCTGAGTGAGATAAACCACATCAACAACAGCATTGACTGCAGTCAGGAGACGCCCTTGTTAGACGGCTACTTCACAGAACGCTGCACCACACAACCATCAAGGAAGAAACTAATTCATTCTCTTCATCTACATTGGGCTTTCAGACGTTGAGTGGTATAAAAGATTTACACGATTGAGCCATTTGAGTCACATGATCTTCCATTACATTTTTGGCATATGACATGGTTTATTATTTAATCTAAATCCAATCATGTTATGTAGACTTGATAGAATAGATTAGATTCAAATGATGTTCCCCCGCTCGCCTTAGTTGACCTGTGGAATGTGTGGGTCAGGAAGGCAGATGTCACTCACCTCTGGACAGTCACAGTGGTCAAAAGAAGCCTGCAGGAAGCACTTGGCAGCTGGTTTATATTTTCGAGAAGCCAACTCTGCCAGCCCTGAAACGCCAACAAAGCAGCTCAGACAACTACTACATCCTCCACAAATGATCAATAGGTGCTCTCTGTAGAGCTGTCGTGGTGGCAGCAGCTCTATAGAGAGCTGTCATGGTTGCGGTATCTCTATAGAGAGCCATCATGGAAGCAGCAGCTTCAAAGAGAGCCGGTATGGTGGCAGCAGCTCTATAGAGAGCCATCATAGTGGCAGCAGCACTATAGAGAGCCATCATAGTGGCAGCAGCTCTATAGAGAGCCATCATGGAAGCAGCAGCTTCAAAGAGAGCCGGTATGGTGGCAGCAGCTCTATAGAGAGCCATCATAGTGGCAGCAGCACTATAGAGAGCCATCATAGTGGCAGCAGCTCTATAGAGAGCCATCATAGTGGCAGCAGCTCTATAGAGAGCCATCATAGTGGCAGCAGCACTATAGAGAGCTGTTATGATGCAGCAGCTCTGTAGAGAACCATGATGGTGGCCGCAGCTTTATAAAGACATTGTGGCAGCAGCTCTATAGAGAGCCGTCTCGGTGGCAGCAGCAGCAGCTCTATAGAGAACCGTCATGGTGGCAGCAGCAGCTCTCTCGAGCGCCATCTCGGTGGCAGTAGCAGCTCTATAGAGAGCCGTCACGGTGGCAGCTCTCAGGAAATTATTTTTTCACACAACTGGACGCACACAACAGGACATACTTGGAGCTTCTAACAGAGCATGAAGCCGTCTTACCTGCAGCACACTTTAATTTGGTGAGGACTGCTTGATTTTGGCTGTCTCGCTCTCCTCTTTGCTAAACGAACAGAAAGAGAAACATTAACGTAACAGTGTCCGTCATCTTAGTAAAATAGTGTTAGTAAGGTGAAGACCTCTGCTCACCTCTGCTATCTCTGGTGTGGATTCTGCTTTGTTGACGTAACTCAGTACATGGGACCAGTTCTGGAGGTAAACACTAACCTGTGAGGACAGGATTTACACATTCAGATACTTGTTTGCTCAAGTCAAATTGTTGAAACCCCTCCCACCACCAGCTGCTACAACGATTACTGCCACATGACAACATTGTGGGACGCGGTTGCTGTACCTTGATGACATTCAGACACATATTAATGACATGCTTAGCACTGGTGCAGTAGTCTCTGGCTCGGGAGTAGCACTTGAGGGCATTGCTGAGGTCTCCACAGTCCAGGTAATGATCTCCCAAGTCGTCGTGACCTCTCCTGGGGAGGAAGGCAGATGAGTTGGACATAAAGAAGTGGTAAATGGAGGGACAAGGGCAAAGGGTCAAATAAAAAAAGGGCCGACAGGAGTCAGCTTGGCTCCCCTAGCACTTATAAACAAGCAGACAAAACAAATTAGCAGGTAGCCCACTGGTGACAAACCAGCTGTCTTTGATGGTGTTTTTCATGGCTTAATTTTAAGGCTCATGTACTAGGGGCCCTGCGAGAGATGCCCCGATCAGGATTCAGACGGCTCTGGGTCCGTCCACGGTGGACTGGTCCCTCCTGAAGGCCCCGCTTGAGTCTGAGCTGAAGGAACAAACCTATAGGAACAAACCATGTTCTCTCTGATCGTCTTGTTTACTCATGGAGGTCATATAGAAGACTCCTTGAAAAACTACATTTTCCAGTTACACTTGCATCATGATAGTGTTATAATTTACCACCACCTAATTCGACATGAAGCTTGAACGCATTAATAGAAGTCAGTGAAACCTCCATTATCGTAGCCGTTTGGGTTTGTGCTGTCACTGATTCATCTGAGCAGCAGGATGGGAATGAATTACCATATAACTGTGTGTGTGTGGCTGTGACGTTACCAGCACAAGAACTATGACCGTCCACGCACCTGCAATAGCTGATCATCTGTAGTGAGAACATTGACGCTGCCGTGTGCCTTCATACCTGATGCTTTCTTTGATGGAGTTCCCCTTGTAGTTCTTGAGATCAGTGTCCAGTTTCTCCAGTTTGAGCAGAGCCTTTTTCCTTGTGGACTCGGCCCAGGCGGAGTCCAGGGGAGGAGGAACAGCACCAGCTTCTGGTACCGTGTCCGGCACACCCTGCACTTCCCTAAACACAACAACAAAACAACACTTATGTTGACAAAATGAGAGAACAGGTTACATGTTTTCCATCAGACTGTGGAGCTACACTGTGGGTCCTCAAGTACACACACCAGCCTTTCTCATAAAGCTGCGCTTGTATACAGCAGCCCATATTGATATGTGTAAATATATATTACATTCAAAACAAATAAAAAATATTGAGCAGTGTGCCATAACCTAAGCTTTAATAAATAAACAACATGAACTAAGCATCAATAAATATACTATGTGACCTAAGTTTTATTAAATAAACAAACTATATGATCTTTGCTTGAAGTGAAAAACAAAAACAGATAGAGCTCACATTTAAACAGAAGTATTCTTAAATTAACAGAAGGGCCTACAAGCAGCAGGAGGTTGACAGGAGAGAGTTCATGAGACCAGTTCAGGACTTGGAGGTGACACAGAGGATGGGTATCATTTGGGGTTTGATTTTTGTCAACTAATCACAAGAGATCAACGTCTATGCCTGAATATAAGGTCATTTTATTAAGGCAACAGGTGATCAAAATTAAAAACTTTTATTCAGCAGCCCAAACGCCAGAGGCCCTGAAAAATTCACAGACATCGGGGTAATTCTCTCCGATTGACCCGCCGCCTACTCTACTCTGGCTTTCGTCAGCACTACAGTACTGAAACTGCTCTTGTTAAGGTTTTTAACGACATCCACTTAAACACAGATAGTGGCAGAACTTCAGTCTTAGTGTTACTGGATCTCAGTGCTACATTCGACACGGTCGATCATGACATGCTACTAGAAAGACTGAAAGTCTGAGTGGGACTCTCTGGCGCAGCACTTAACTGGTTTGAATCCTACTTAAAGGACCGACAATACTTTGTGTCGGTAGCGAATTACACATCAGAGCTTACTAAAATGACATGTGGTGTTCCCCAAGGCTCAATACTGGGGCCTCTTCTGTTCAACATCTACATGCTTCCACTGGCTCAGATTATGAAGAACAACGAAGTGTGTTATCATAAATATGCAGATGACACACAAATCTACATAACTATTTCACCAGGGGACTATAATCCCATACAAGGGCTCAATGCAGTGAAGAAATCAACATCTGGATGTGCCAGAATTTTCTTCAATTAAATAAAGATAAAACAGAAGTTATTGTTTTTGGTCCCAAGGAGGAACGATTGAAAGTGAGCGCTCAGCTTCAATCACTGATGTTAAAAACCTCAAACCAAGCCAGAAATCTAGGTGTAATTATGGATTTAGACCTCAACCTGAACAGCTACATCAAGACAATTACAAAGTCAGCCTACTATCACCTGAAGAATATATCGAGGGTTAGAGGACTTATGTCTCAACAGGATTTGGAGAAACTTGTCCATGCATTCATCTTCAGTAGACTGGACTACTGTAACGATGTGTTCACAGGCCATTTATCTTCAGTAGACTGGACTACTGTAACGATGTGTTCACAGGCCATTTATCTTCAGTAGACTGGACTACTGTAACGATGTGTTCACAGGCCATTTATCTTCAGTAGACTGGACTACTGTAACGATGTGTTCACAGGCCATTTATCTTCAGTAGACTGGACTACTGTAACGGTGTGTTCACAGGCCTCCGTAAAAAGTCAATCATAAAGCTGCAGCTGATACAGAACGCTGCAGCTCGAGTTCTCACTAGGACCAGGAACGTGGATCACATCACTCCAGTTCTGAGGTCTTTGCTCTGGCTTCCTGTCAAACAAAGAATTGACTTCAAAATCCTGCTGCTGGTTTATAAGGCGCTGAATGGTTTAGGGCCTAAGTATGTTTGTGATCTGCTGCTACCTGATGAACCATCCCGACCCCTCAGGTCCTGGTCTACTTTCTGTTCCAAGAGTCAGAACTAAACATGGAGAGGCAGCGTTCAGCTCTTTTGCTCCACATTTATGGAACAAGGTCCCTGAAAGCTGCAGGTCTGCTGAGACGCTCAGCGCCTTTAAATCCAGTTTGAAGACTTTTCTGTTTGAGGTTGCCTTTAATTGAACTAGAATCAACTGCTGCATCTCACTACTGCATTTTATTTCTAAAACTGCACTGCAACTTTTATTAATTTTATTTGTATTTTTCTGAACTGTTTTAATGTTTTCTAGATTGTTTTTAAATCTGCTTTTCATTTTATTTTCATTTTTCTTGACTGTTTTAATGTTTTCTTAACTGTTTTTAAATCTGCTTTTTATGGTTTTATGTGAACAAGGCAATTCACTTTGAATTGCCTTGTTGCTGAAATGTGCTATACAAATAAACTTGCCTTGCCTCTGGAGGATTGAAGACTGAATAATTGATTGAGGATTCACTATGTTTTGTAAAGAGGTGGAAGTCAGAGCCCAACGTTATGGTTACAAACACAAAAGTGGAGGATTGGAGGAGAGTAGAGAAGAGGGCCCGTGGGATGCTCACGGAGAAAGAAGCTAAGACGAGTCTCAACCTGGCATCTCGTAACAGAACCACAGAGGTCAACGCTAAATGCACAGCAGCGTCCCTGCTGGTTTTAAGATACAATTTTAATTCCTGAATGGGAACTAATCAGGATGCACTTTCTCCTAAAGCAGTGTTCACATGCCACAGGGAGATCGACTAGAATACCGTGAGGCCTCTGTGAGTTTGCGGTGGATCTCTTCATAGGTGTCGACATTGAAGGTCCTCTGGACAAAGGTGAGGGCCATCTTCAGGGCTTCCACTCGGAGCTGAGGGCAATGCTCAGCGATGAACTGAAGCCTCTCAATGCGCATTAACCCACTGTAGCTGGTGGCATACTGCTCCAGGTCCTAGACAGAGAGGGACAGGTGAGAGGTCTGCTGACGTCACATTGTAGTTGGATAGGCTGTCAGATTGAAGTGATGTCATAGTAGCTTTACTGTATGTTGCATATTTGGTTTAAGGTGGTTTTCATGTATTATTAAATGTATTATGTACTATGCTGTCGTTCAAAGGTTTGACCCCATTTAAGCTCAAGCAAGAGGAGAGGTTCATGTGTTTAGCTGCATTTGTGTGTGACTTTTTTTGCGACAAGACAAGAGATTGAAAAGTAACTCTATGATGAACATTACTTGTAGGTTGTACCTTATTTACAAGAGCACAAGACGGCACCATCTTGGCTACTGAGAAATACTTCTGGCCAGTAAAATGACACTAAACTCCTCATGTCTCAGATTTTACAAAGTCAGAGAAATAAAAAGTTTGTCCTGGTCATAATCAAAGTGTGAAATCCAAGTGTATTTTGGAAATTCCGAATTCATGTAATAATAAATGTACCCCACAGAAAAGCACATAAGGCAAATGTAGGTATTTTTGTACTCCATGACATTGATGAATTGTCTCAGCCACATTGAAAGAATTGCTCCGTTTGGACAAACCGTTACATTGTATGCCGCCATCACAGATTAGTGTTAGAGTGTGTGTACCAGCGTTGGGTTCTCGACTATGTAATTGGCATCCGGAGCATTCTGCTGGTCCTCCTGGGGGTCTGCGTCTATCTGCATGGGCTCCACAGACCCCTTAAAGAAGCACACCAGACCCAGGGGTTAGCAGAAATCACAATACAAGACATGATGCACATTATAGCGGAAAAAAACATTTAAAAATAAAATATATGTGTTTTGGTAGCATTGAGATTAAGACAGTCCTCGACAAAAGGAATTCCTAAGTCAGCTAAGAGTCACATACCATTTTGTCGACTAATTGGTTAGTTGATCGACTGATCTGTAAAACTGAGTTTCTCCACAAAGAATCACACCACGGCACCGCTTTAAATCTTTGTGTTTCACAGAAATGTGCTCATTAGTTTCTTGGAAAGAAGTCATTTAGTGTAAAAGAAAAAAGCATGAAAACACAACAAGCATAGTGAATTGTGTGCTGCAGGTGCTGGTCCAGCAGCTGAGCTATGTTCACATCCACAGGCTCAACTTCTGGAGCTAATGTTGATGTTGGCTGGTAGACCTCAACAAGAAACCTCTTTGAGAGCCAGGAGCTGGTGATAGAACAGACTTTGCTTTCACTTTGCTCTCCATGGGGATGCTTATCATTCGATGTTCACTGGGGTTTAAATCAATGAGGTGTGTTCTTCTGCTACTGAACAACTGGCCCAACCTCACTACAAGAATAAAAAAGCTTCAAGACCTTGTTTACATTACTAATGGCAGATTGGGGAATGGCAGTGTGTGAATAGATTGTACTGTAAATGCTCTACAGTTGGATAGAATGTGATGTATACGATAATTTAAACAGTGGCAAAAGTGACACAGCAGATTTGCAGCCTCGTTTACATGGGATGCATGGTTGGCAACAAGCAAGGCAAAAGGAGCATACAGGACTCTTAAGAGATGCAACAATCGCTATGTTATCATTTGCTTGGTTAGCCTTTTAATACACGCTAACAGGCGGACATGGTGAACAACCGCCACCTTTAGGAAGATAAACTCGTAGAGTTAGTATGTGTTAGTGCTGCATGTGTTACCACATGTACAAGGCTCATTAGAGATGGCCGTGATGTCGAAGCTCCTCTCACTCTGGTGCAGTGCACTGTTTCAATGCATTGTGTTGAAGCTGGTGTTAAATGAAGAATACCACGAGACTGATGGCGTCCGAAGCTTCAGACATCACAGGTACTTCAGAAAGCGCTTCAGTCAGTTCTACAGTTTTTACAGTTCAGCAAAGATTAGAATAACAGAGATGGCAATGTACACAACAAAGACATGATCAGAAGTACTATAACATTTCCAACATACACCTGTCATAATGTGATAACAGCAACAGGCTAATTGAACGAATGGGAAATCCAGTTAAGACTCATATGAAACGTAAATGAGTTAAAATACAGAAGTGACACTAAAAAGAAAAAAAAAACATTATTCATGTCAGCAAAAAATATCTTATAACTAGTCTTTTGGTACAATGCCTTATCAAAATTGTAGTGTAAATGTTGCACAACTAGATCTATGTGTGATGCAGCACTCCGGAACAAATGTTAGATGAAGGCTACTTCGAGATGGAAACGATTGAAATTCCCGGTTTTGTGGGGCTTTAGCTCGGGCTATGCTAAGCAAGGAGCTAAATGGACACACTGCTAACAACAGGAAGTTGGCTAGCAATGGTAGCTAATGATAAACACAAGCTCTTCAGCCTGGGTTGGATTGTGCTTGAGAGAAGAGTCGAACTGAAGACGTGTGCATGTCAGCGGTACCGACACCCGGGGAGCGCTGTGGCCCGTTACAGTTACAGCTGTGCTGATACCGTCACCACGTTCAGTCAATGGAGGCCTTCAGTCAGCTGTTAGCCTGCAGCTCCACACTCCAGTAAAACAGTAGCCCAAATTAATCCGTCTCGCCAGTAAACGTGTGCGCTTTTAAAACCTGTTGTGTCAACAAATGGGACGGGGCGTGTCATTCGGGCAGTAACGAAGCTAGATAGTTTCTTTTTCCTGTGCTTGTCTTCACATCGCACTTTAACGTCAGGGACCGACAGTGACGTTACCTTTGACAACACTAATTATTTCAGCTAGTGAATAAATGAAACTACACATATATATATACACACATATTGCGTCGTAGACAATTCATGCGCTTTATCAAACATATCGACCGCACGGTGTCTTACTTAGTCCTAAACTTTGGGCTTTAACCATGAACTGAACTGAAGCTAAAGTTTATTTAGCTAGCTTAAACTAGCAAGCTAACGTGAACTGCTAACATTAGCTAAGCTTACGCCGCTGCAATGGAGATGGTCTGGTTAGAAATTACAGAAACAACGATGGCCAAGACTTACCTGGAAGTTAAATACTTGCAGAGGCAAAGGCATCGTATTTATGTCGGACTTCGCGGTGGTTATTGTTAAAGGGGGGGGTAGAGTATAAAGATATTGATTTGCGGCGTGCACTCTAGCAACAGAGCCTCTAGTGGGCGGGGCCTGACATACTGCTCGGTACGGCTCGCTGGAAGGCACAGTTGGCGTAGTCGTTTTTCTTCTTCTTCGTTTTAAGATGGGCTACAGGTCAGCTTTAAAGGTGCACGTCCTCGTGCACTGCCCCAAGAGTCCACGAAAGATTTTTAAATAAGCCCCCTTCCGCCCCCCCCCCCTCTTCCCCTCCGCTATCGTGTGGGTCCGCCCTGTAACAACCTAACAACCCGTTAGAAGAGCCTTTAGGTGTGCATATGGTTGGTAGGGAAGGGCCCACTAATATTTTAAGAAAACCGAGCTGCCCCTATCAATATACTATATGTATATATATATATATATATGTATATATATATATATACATGTAAAGAAAAAACACAACATTTATGATTCTTTTTATAAATATATTTCTGACTGAATTTATTCAGCTGAATTTTGAGAGAAAAACGTAGTCTTCTATTTATTTCCCTATTTATTTCTCTGATGGTAGACAATTATCTCTCTCTATCCCGTGAATGCTGACGGGGCACATTATCCTTTGCTGCACGTCACCGCTCACAATCCTCATAATCAATGCTATTAATAGGCAATAAGCTATCAGTCGTGTTCAGTTTGTTCACTTGAGTTCAAGTCTGGTTCATTTAAATGGCAGGATCTGTGGAAAGCAACAAAATAAAGACTGGCAAAGTATGAACAGTAAACGTGCTCATTAAAGGGAACCTTAATGCTCTATGATTACATTATTGACAGTAACACATCCTCAGCAGTAGAGGACACATGAATGAACTGCTATGGAAGGCGATGCTCTAACAGCGCGTGCGTCTTGTAGTAAATGGGTTGACCTGCTTCTCTCGCGCCTCTCCAGTGTAAACTGCTGTGAGCGCGCGCGCTGGAAATGCCGTGGCGTGACGTGACGTATCAGAGCCGCGCGCCGTCAGAGGGAGAAGGTGGATGTGTGACGGTAAATGCGCTTTTCCCCTTGAGGTCCATTAGGACTGTTTATACCTTACTGATGAGAAAATACAAATACCAGACCATACAAATGGACGACACTTTTATTAGGACGCTTCGCGCGCACACAGTTAGTTGTGTCTTCGCTGGTTTGAGAGACTGCGGTAAAAGCCGGCTGCGCGTTCGCGAGCTGTGACGGAAACTTTAATTCATCTGAACGAATTTATGGATTTGCGCGAGCCGGTGTGACAGAGTGACCCGGGTAACTGATACGGGGATTAATCTCACTAGAGCCTGTCTAAGCCACATCCGTCCATCCACCCAGCACTCCGGCAGTGCCTCCCGGGGGAAGGAGACGCGCAGCCCCGTTTATGTAGCCGCTCCTCTCCCGTTCTGCTGTCAGCGCGTCGCTCTGGAAACAGGAACAGCGCGCGCGCCCTCCACACCTGCCAGTGTTATGCGCGGCCGGGCAACGACCAGTCGACCACACGAGAAACCCGGCTCTCTCTCTCTTTCACATGGGCGAAGACGAGGAGGGGTCCTGCGCCCAGACCCGCCGCAGAGGAAACGACGCCAGCGGGGACACCGGAGCGTCTCTGGACCCGGACCGCGAGAGCAGATACGCGGAGCTGTTCAAGCAGCTGGACCTGAACAGCGATGGCAGGGTGGACATCAATGAACTGAGGACCGGACTGGCAGCTCGTGGTTTACACCAGGGAGAGGCGGAGGAGGTGAGGCGGCGACCGATGGGAGCACAAACACACACACACACACACACACACACACACACACACACACACACACACACACACACACACACACACACACACACACACACAAACTCACACACAATCCCACTCACAGCTGTTTCATGGCAGCAATAGAGCGGATTCATGTTTCATAAAAACCACGTTGTCTAAATTAGCGACATGTTCTTGGCCTAAAGGGGGACAGCTACATGCTGTAGCATCTTAAATACCCACATATGACCTCTTTTCTCATGATGAAGGGTGATGAAGAGGGAAGGCACATGTTTCTTCTTGTGTGAAAATTGCTGATAGGACCCGTTAGTGTCAGTGAAGTATCAGGATGCTCCACTAACCATCAATACAGTTTGTAGCTTACTGTCAGCCTCATGCCTGAAGCATTCACTTTACATCTAAACGAATGACAGCGGTTTCATTAATTCAAAAGGTCACATTGATCATTCGAAAACAAAATTAATACAACCATGAACGATCTCTGCGATTGGCATTGCTGGTTGTCCAGAAAGTCCAATGACAACTCAGCATTTAAAAAAGAGAGCATATCAATCAAAAAGCGAACCAGTTCTTAAAAATAGAGCAATCCACTTTCAGATGCCAAGCAACTGTGTTCTCACAGGTTTAACCACCTGAAGACCAAATGAGCCTACGATGAATTTCACATCCCATTGGGCTGTGGTTCAGTTCTCAGAGTCACCAGTGATTCAGCATCACAGAGACAGACATGACCTCTGTGTGGATGCTCTCATGAGTGGAGCTATTATGTAATAAGAACATCCTGAGGTCATGAACGTCCCAATGAATGGAGATTCATTGGGAATCTCACCCACAGTGTTGTAAACATCACATATTGATGATGATGATGAGTTTGATGACTGAATTTCCCTTCGGGAATCAATAAAGTAATTATCTATCTGTCTATCTAGAAGGAGGTATATTTTGTGTATTGCATGCTAATGATGAAATCAATGGTTGATACGTTATTTCTTCAGCGACCTTTCAGTCCACTAACTGTGCGTATATGTTGAGCTGCTTCCATATATTTATGGATGAATAGAAATCCGTCTCCACGTGGAATAGTGATCAGGGATATTTGGGACAGCAATATTCTTTGTCATACATGATGCTGCTGTGTTTCTTGGCTAACGGACACAGAAGCTCCTCCTTCATCACAAGGAGAGCTTAATCAGCTCTTGTCAGACCAGAACTTTCTCTTCACCATCTGAGTGTACATGCTGTTCAATAAAGTATGAGTGCGCTGAGGGCAGTGTGTGGGGTTACACTCTTGTTTTCTTTATCACAACCGAGGCAGCCGCCGCAGCGCCAACGTCCCAGGACTGAACATGCAACTGGAGCACAATCATTTCATTCCAGTCGTTCTGATCCTGCTTCAAACTTTCAAACCAAGTTTCAAAAATAATCTCACCGTGTCTTTCTGCAGTGGATGCTGTATGCATCTTTTAAAAAACAATGTATTTTTCGGCCTCTGCTCGAAAATTGCTTTAAAAAATTGCACCTCAAACTAAAAAGGGTGTATCTCTGAAACCATCATTTGAATAATTTTGCTGTTATGATAAAAGACATGTAATATTTTGTTCAGATGTGTAAATAGCAGTCTATATGTTACTGGTTAAGAGTAAATGAAGATAACACACACACCAAAAAAAATTAAAAGGTTTCAAGTCCGCCAAGAAAAAAAGTCCTTTCAGAATGATTGTTTCTTTGGAATGATGCAGCTGCAAGGTGTAAACATCTCCCAAATCATAGCACAATATGTGAACAAGCAAAGGTTGACAAGGATCAAATGAAGCAGAACAAAGTTAGAGAGGGTTTTAGTTCCCAAAATTCAAGCGAGGTCTCATTTGGGCTATTTGAATGCTATTTGAATGTTCTCATGTACCAAACCATGTATTTCTCCTGGATGTTACTTATGGTGTTCAATTCATCCAAATACAGCAGATTTTGGCTTTTATCTGAAAAATTCATACAATTCATACAATTTACAGTTTTATATAACAATCGCTCAGTCCCCCCCTCCCTGTTTTAAAAAAAAAAAGGTTTTAAGAAAGTAAGATAGAAAAAGGATAAAAGGTTAAAGCAATTGAAAATGTGATCGACAACTCAGTCATAATGTAGACTTCCTCTCTCATACGTTTTCACCTTGCAAAACATTGACTAGAATCTTACACCGAAATAACAATTTATTTGTGTTACCGTCTTAGACAAAAGTTTAACCTCGTCATTTGGACTTATTGTATTTCATATGATCAGTGAATATGACATCAGACATGTTGAGATCACCCTTAGAGACTACAGAGGTAACTGTGGTGTAAACCACTCTTCTGCTGCATGAATAGTGATGCCATAAATCTCTTGTCATTTCTCTATCAGGTCAATCACTAATTGGTGTGTGCTGGTTCTGACACCATACAAAGACAACCTGTCCCAGTTTGCAGTGGAATTTAACCCTTTGTGGGTGAATAGTTCAACAGTGCCTCTGCTGCATCTCTGTGATCTACTTGTTTCTGTCCTCCAGTCCAAAGAAATAATTCATTTTAATGGTTATGAAGATTGATGCATAACTATTTCTAGTACACACTCATGGACCACCCATTCCATCCACCCGTCAAGAAGAGAACCCACCTGTAGACCTCACAACGAAGTGCGTCAACAAATTAACAGAGTAGCTTGTAGGGTCGACCCTCACGCAAGAGTTACCGCCCAACAAATACTGCAGCATTAAACAAATTCAACCAACTGAGACAGAAAACAACTCTACCAGTAATACACCACTAAATTGGCTCAGATTGAAATTTATACTCATTTGGATAATGGCTGTGTCATGGACCTTTGGCTGAGTGAATGAATGATTTGTGTAACCTTCAGCTCAGGCAGGGAGAGCGAGTATTGAGTTGAAACAAGCGCTATAGTGATATTTCTCACAGCCGGGCTAGTAGAAGGTCGTAGTAGAGAGTCTAGGGTGACCATATTTTGTATAACTTCCAAACCGGGACCTTTAAGTGTATGCACATACCATAGACACACTATTGTATTTTGCTTTCCACTATGAGTGACCTACAGCTGAGGTTGACTGATTAATCTAAATTGCCTGTAGGTGTGCATGTGAGTGTGATTGTCTCTACCCAGACCTGCGATAGTCTACCGACCTGTGCAAGTTGAACCTTGCCTTCACCCAATGTCAGCTGGGATCGGCTCCAGCGTCCCACGACCCTGAATAGGATAAGCGGTAAAAGATAATGAATGGCTTCCAAAATGACCCAAACTGTATGAGCATTTTCTGGTTAACCACCACTTTGAATATGCAATGCAAGTGGGTTTCATTTGCTTCTCTTCACAGATAGCATGCCGGTCCTTAAAGAAATACTTGCGGGGCTGGCTGAACACAACTGTGTAGATGAATGTTCGGGGGGTATTTGACATGAACGCCCTGAAACAATGAGGGCCAGCCAAACTTAATTCACTTCACAGAAGAGTCTTCATTCCAAGGTCTACAAATCCAACTCGTTCTCTCTAGTTTAGAAGTACAAAGAGCATACACAATGACGTAAAGGGTCATTAGCTGGGAGAAGCTTTGACCGATGAAGGCTCTTGTATTCAACGGTGCTCAATGGCCATCAAGTGTTCCCAGCAACCGAGACAAAGTACCTGCGGGAAAACTGAGCGCCAACTGCAGGACTTTTTATACATCTGTGCCAAAACCATATTCATCATTCTTTGCGCTCCCTTCCACCAGATTTCAAGTTTCTAGGTATCCTAGTAACACATAGACAAACAAATGTGGCTGGAAACACACCTCCTTTAATACAGAGCCATGTTTAAGCAGATGTCTCTTGCATTTTCTCCTTGATTTGACAGAGGACAGTAGAGAAATGGTGGAGGGTGGGGGTCACAGGGCGGTAACAGTGAATGGCGCACAAACCTTGTGGTTATATAGAATGCACTGTAACCATCAAAGCACCGGTATGGCACCTATATGAGAGAGTAGAGAAGAAGAAGAAAGTATTCCTTCATTAATTAAACCTCTTAGTGATATGGTTGTCTGCATTTAACAGCATCCAACTGTCTTGCTCAAGGACACCAGTGAGACAAGGGATCGAACCTGCTACCTTATGGTTTCAGAAGGAGCACGCAGACAGGAAATGAAGAATAAGACAGAATGTCCTGCTCTAGCCAGAACTGAACCAGGAGTGCTGCAGTTGGTACTGGAATAGTCACAATGCCAGTAGTTGTACCAGTACCCTCAAAGCAGTGGTTCTCAAGCTTTTTCTGTCACGCCTCACTTTGGAGGAAGCAAAATGTTCGGGCTCCACCGCCACAACAACACTGGAACAAAATGGTGCAACTTTTTGAGACTCCTCCATCGGTTCTTTTTTTATTAATAGATTGAAGAAAATTAAAATCCTTTCAAGTAAACCAGATTGCTCCATCTGACAAAAACTAATAACATGTGCAATCACTTTGTTAAAACAATGCAAATAAAGTTATATATGTGCAAAAAAAACCCTCATATTTGGCCAAAAAGAGGTTGGATCCCTGTTTTCTCCCCGTAATTTCATGTTGAAGTGTCCTTGAGCAAGACACGGAAGCCCCAGAGCTTCACAGCAGCACAAAACTCCTTCATTACTAAGGATGATGACACGCAGAGAATAATTTCCCCACTGTGGGATTAATAAAGGATTCTTACATCTGCATCTCGCCCGAGTGGGGGAATTATTCTCCCCCCGCGCCCCACCTGTACCACCTCCGTACCCCACGAGAGGGTCTTGCCCCAAAGTTTGACAACCACTGCCTTAAAGTGACACCATAGCCATCATGTATTTCATTGAATACCCATCATGTTGCTGGACGCTGTGTGTGTCTCACTGCTAATCACAGCCAATCTGCACTGGGCTCACACAGCGTTACTGCTGATGGCGTCGACTCACCAAGGCAGGGCCGGGTTGGCCTTGAACAGTAACAATTCAATTCAGTTTAATGTGATTTATTGGTATTACAGGTGAGGCGCGGGGGGAGAATAATAAGTAACTGTAGTTTGGTTAAAGCATAGAAGAAAAACCTGTATGTGAGTGTGTTTTTACGACCTTCTGAGAAGAAATAGCCTTGTATTCTCTCTCTCTCTCTCTCTCTCTCTCTCTCTCTCTCTCTCTCTCTCTCTCTCTCTCTGTCCTGATCAAGAGAGGAGGCGTAATGTCTGCAGGTAAGAGGTGCTTCACTTCTTGGCTTTCACCAGGAGCACCGTTACGTTCTGTCCTCTTCTGCTCTCTTGTGTCTCCGTTGCACTCGCTGCACTTCCTAACCCCCGTCGCCTCTGTTCTGTCTACATCACCGACACATCCCTGCCCGCCTCTACCTCCACCTGCTCCACCCTGTCTGTCCCCCCTGTGCTCCCAGCTGAATGACAGGGTCTCCCTCTGCCCCGCAGATAGTCCTCGAGAGCGACATCAACCACGATGGTTTGCTGGACTTCCAGGAGTTCTCTCAGTACATGTGGGCTCACGAGAAGAGACTGTGGCACATGTTCCACAGCCTTGACCGCAACAATGACGGTGTGACACCCACAACACACACACACACACACTTAAGATCACTATCCACTACCTGTTCTCCAATGATACACACACAATACATGTATTCATCTCATCTATTTATTAATCTGTGTATTTATTATTTGATGTAACCGACGGATCAAACAGAGGAGTTAACTCTTTCTGTGCTGTTTTTAGGTCGCATCGATGTCGGGGAGATCCAACACTCACTGCACAGGCTTGGTGTGGAGGTCACCACGGAGCAGGCCTC
Organism: Clinocottus analis; assembly: GCF_023055335.1. NCBI lineage: Eukaryota > Metazoa > Chordata > Actinopteri > Perciformes > Cottidae > Clinocottus > Clinocottus analis. The sequence continues at coordinate 1,326,360 of NW_027176087.1, forward strand.
CAGGATACTGCAGAGGTATGAGTGTGTGAGAGAGAGAGCACAGCAAAGGACAAGGAAAGGTTTCCACCTCTTAAACAGCTCAGAAAGCAGTGATCTCAGAGACCACCGCTGTGAAACCTGGTTCAACACATCTGCAGTAGATCTGTGATTGATGTCAGCTCCACCCCTTACCTCCTAGATCCGAAATGACTCTGACTTCAGAAGAAATGTGACAGGGAGTTAGAACCAACTGGGCTCGAATTGATCCCAAACAGGAGTAATGTCTTTCTGTAGGATAACTACCTGTACGGTTCTTAAACTGGGAATGACTTCTTGGCAAATGAAATATTTGATGTAATAACAATGCTTCCATTACCCACATCACAAATATATTCAAATAAAGTTTGACCTTGGAACTATTACTATTATTTTTACACTAAGAGCAGGGGGACCTGTGGGACCTGCAACAATGCGGGAGTAAAGTTAATGCCAACTAAACACACAAGAGGAGTAAGATGTGACCACATATGTGTGGTATTGTGAGCCACAAACACTGGTGTTTTCATCTATTTGCCTGATTAGTTTGATTGACATCTGTCTGACCCAGTTAGTTGTGTTGCAACTTTTGGGCCGGAGAAGTTCGACCTTTATCTGCCCCACTGGTTCATGAGCTCTGGTGACCTCATATAATAAACGTAAGCAAGTTAAAAACACATACATTTGTAAGCCTGACTAGGAGCACAACTTAGGTTTGCATTGCAGCTTGAACATGTGGATGCGGGTTTGAACTGATCAGCTGTTTTGAGCTGTTTTGTCTCTCTCTCTCTCTCTCTCTCTCTCTCTCTCTCTCTCTCTCTCTCTCTCTCTCAGTATGGACAAGGACGGCAGTATGACAATTAACTGGAATGAATGGCGTGATCACTTCCTGTTTAACCCTTTCCACAACATGGAGGAGATCGTCCACCACTGGAAACACTCGCATGTGAGTCATCAGTTTCCAGTTGATAATAATAACAGTATGTGTGGTCTTTAATGATGTGTTGTGTATGAGGCAGTCAAAAGATGAAGAGATATCCTTCTTTAAAGGAACTTGTTAATTTTTTAGGCTAAAAAAACAATACAGATTGTCTCTTTCATTTCTAATGTCGTTATAGATGTTTGACATTGGGGAACATCTGACGATACCAGATGAGTTCTCAGAGCGGGAGCGGAGGTCAGGGCTGGTGTGGAGGCAGCTGGTTGCTGGAGCGATGGCAGGAGCTGTGTCGCGGACAGGAACTGCTCCTCTGGACCGGATCAAAGTCTTCCTGCAGGTGGGTCAGTACACTCCCACTCTGAATGAGACACTAAGTGCAGTGATTAAGGAACCTTCTAGGCATTGCAATGTAAACTATATACATTGTATATAATAGTGCCTGAAGAAATACATGAAATAATAACAGATGCAATCATGTTTTTACATAGAGATACAGCTAACAAGATATCAACTGTTGGTGAATGCAATGCTGTGGTTTTCTTTCAGAGCCTGCAGCTCATTCTATCGCCCAAATGCTGCTCTGACATTCACTTAAACTCACTTACAAAAACGAAACAAAGCACATGGTGGGTAGTGCAGGTGGGTGGTTGGAGCATTACCAGTAAAACACACAGCAAAGTCAGCGGTGCCTGTGTTGACAGCTTGAAATGTCAGCATCTATTTAGGAATGATGGGCACCACTAACACCTCCTACTGATTTATTATGGTAATTTTCTACAAAGAGCCAATGAACTATTACTATTGTAATAAAAAAACACAAAATCTGTTGCGTTTGTGTGTCCAGGTACACGGCTCTAAATCTCGAGCCATTAATCTGTCGTCGGGACTCAGAGGGATGGTCCAGGAGGGAGGCATCGCCTCACTCTGGAGGGGAAATGGCATCAATGTCCTCAAGATTGCCCCGGAATCTGCCATTAAGTTTATGGCCTATGAACAGGTCAGTGCACTCCAATGATCCAAAGCAAGGTGGAACTCTATCTGCTTGTGTTTAGATAGCTAGCAGAGAGTTTTGCTGCAGTGAAGTGTCCTTGTAAGTCTGGTCATGTCAGATATAAATAATTGTTATTACGGCCAATAGTTCTCTGTCTCAGATAAAGTGGATGAATCCTATATACATTATTTGCATGTATGTCAGGGAAGTCTAATTCTGTGTATACTTTTACACTTCCTTTTATCCTCCATTGGATCACAATCACTCATCTGCTCTCTCCAAACATCTCCATCCATGGCTTCTCCTCCTCCTCCTCCTCCTCCTCCTCCTCCTCCTCCTCCTCCTCCTCTTCCTTCTTACTTTAGATCAAGTGGCTGATCCGAGGAAGTAAAGAGGGGGGAGGATTAAGGGTACAAGAGAGGTTTGTTGCTGGCTCTCTGGCCGGAGCTACCGCCCAGACGATCATCTACCCCATGGAGGTTAGTTTGAAAATCACCAATGACATTTTTATTACAAAAATTGTTCTGGTCTGGTCCATGGCAAAAGATGGGTGATCATGTACTATTTTAACTAAACAAAGACTTTTATTTAACAATGGTGAGAATAATTTATCAAATGGAACAAAAACTAGTTGTACCTCCTTGTCCAATGTCCAAATCAAGAATAATCTCTTGTTCCTATCTGTTCCTATCTTCAACCTCCCCCTGTCCTGCTGTGCTGGTTAGGTGCTGAAAACTCGTCTTACTTTAAGGAAGACGGGACAATACTCAGGTATGGCTGATTGTGCCAGACAGATCCTGAAGAAGGAGGGCTTTCGGGCTTTCTACAGGGGCTACGTACCGAATACCCTAGGCATCATCCCCTATGCTGGCATTGACTTGGCTGTGTACGAGGTGTGTGTACATTTGCCTATTTCTATTTTACAGGTAATGTATCCACACTTCCACAACTATTGAATGGTGGTGGAAACTACACAAAATAAGAGAAGGTCTAATGTTATTAGAAGTAATAGAAGGTCTTTGAATTGATAGGTAATTTGATGGTTTGGGGAAAAATGTCAAGCTCCCAAGTAATAACTCATTATTCTGTATTTGTTGTTGTCACTAAATCCCATGACAGAACAAAACCAAACATCCATTAGTCTGTGTCGCAATACTTTTGGTTGCCCGGCTAATGTTCTCCGGCTCTCAGTCCCAAGTCAGTCAATTGGTTCCCACTGAAGACGTAAATCTTTAAAAAACGGCTAATAATTATAAAGTTTAATTTAAAAGACAATTGCTTATAGTAAACCTAATTGACTCTCTCTCTCTTCCTCTGTCTGTTCCTTTCTTTCCTCTCACTGGTCATGCTTTAAGACTCTGAAGAACGCCTGGCTCCAGAAGTACTGTGTCGGTTCACCAGATCCAGGGGTGTTGGTGCTGCTGGGCTGTGGTACCGTCTCCAGCACCTGCGGCCAGCTGGCCTCCTATCCCCTTTCTCTTATTAGGACACGTATGCAGGCACAAGGTGAGACATACTGTCGATTCAGACATATTCTGAACATGCTGAGCATAAACAATGATCCAGCAATGAGCTCCATCTTTCCTCTTCTTTCAGCCATCACTGAGGGTAATCCCAAGCTGACCATGGTGGGCCAGTTCAAATACATTATATCCAATGAAGGGGTACCGGGCCTGTATCGCGGCATCACCCCCAACTTTCTCAAAGTGATTCCAGCTGTCAGCATCTCCTACGTGGTGTACGAGCACATGAAGAAAGCTCTTGGCGTGAGTTACTACTGAGCGAGGAAGATGCATTAAGACAATGAGGAGAGACAAGGCAAAGGCATCATTGTGCTTGAAAGAAGAAGAGAAGAGGTCATAATGCCGCTCCTCAGTCCTCAGCGGAATAGAAAAGCCTAGGACGAGGAGAGAGGGGAAGAAAGCCATTAAGATGGCACTACTGTATGCTGCACTTCCTGTTGACTTAGCTCATGTACAAGCTTGCAGTTTGCAGGAAGGTCATATTCATGTGTGAAATTTCGAGAAGAGAATGACACCTTCTGAGACCTACGTGTTGAAAAATCTTCAATCCAGAACATTTACATCAAGATTAAAATACATAAGTAATTTTCTTGTTCAGATATGTGACTGGATAGTTTTAAACACAGGTGAAAGATATGTGAGTAAACCCATAAAAACTCATTACCTCTTGATTGAAATGTTGCTACATCCTAAACGGTGCTCAGACGTACTCGTTTCAAAATGAGTGACCAGTGAGAAGAGCACAAGTCAACAAAACAGTTTGAACTTTGGCACAAAATATTGTGTCAATGTAAGAATCCACCATTTAGAGAAGGAGATGAGAAACAAAATATGTTTTCTGGGGCTTCTGCTTCTGAAGAACATTTGAAAATATCAATGGTATTCCTTAATTTGAAGTTCTTGGTACGAAGGTACTGTCAAGGTACTTTGTTACATGGCAACAACAGAAACCAAACCAAGTAAAACACGACAGGATCTAATTGTACTGGTATTAACTGAAGTATACACCTCTACTTGGAGTAGCAGTGTCGATGTGTGATTGTTTGCTCTGGGCCAGTAAACAATAGTTATGATATTATTTAGCTAAATGCAACACATTACCTTGTTGGTAACCCATCATTCTGTTTGAAGCTACATCCCACCATGTGTAGACACAGAGTTCTATTTTCATATGGAATAACCAATGGGTAAATTAAAATGCTTGAAAGTGAGTTAGTGAAAACTAGCGTAGCTGCATTTTATATTAATTTGTATGGCAGACAGTGAACTATCACACAGTCACTGTGCTTCGTGCTCTGAATAACGAAGCGGCACAAACCAACAGCCCTCTGATGTTTACAAACGGTCTTGTTTGTGCCAGCATGCACTATTCACCTTAAGGAACTAGGTGGCGTGAACATGGAGGTTGTTGCAGGCGGTTGATTCCAGAAGCCATCATTTAAAATGCAGAATACCGGCATTCACGGGACACAAGACAGAAACGTGGCACACTCCTTTTGAGTAATTCCAAAAGTTTTTATCGCTAAAAACAGTTCCTAAAGAGGCTCCTAAGTTACTCCTGTATGACCAAATCACAAACTGTAAGTAAAAGTTCCTCCCAGCAACTTCAGAAATAGTCTGAAGCAAAAAGTCATAGCAAGTCAATTGTATTGGAATACTTCCTGAATGTGGCCTCAGGTACATGCACAACCTCTGCCCTTCTTCCTTTCTACTTTAACTGCAGGACAGTGTATTGTTCTGCTCAGCAGGAATGAGGTCCAGACGGTTCACCTTTTTTACAGCCGCTGTTTGATCTGACAGTGCTGCTCATGGCCAACCACAACTCACCCTCAGCATCTTAATGCAAACTGTGGTTAAATGAAGTAACACCTTAATCTGGGAGCAGTTGAGTCTTTGAACAGGAATACACCTGTGCTTTGTTGCTGTGCTGCCATTTGAATTTGAAATGATTGAGAGGTTTGTCGTTGAGGAGAGAATGTATGCATGCTCACTTTAAAAGACTCAGGGTATCGGGGGATAATTGTTACCTGTGTTTGAGGTGGAAGTAGACTCTAGTTTCATGGCGGTGTAGAAGCTTGGTCTTATTCCTGTGCAGCTGTGGCTGGAGGCAGGGTGTCCATCCCCTGCTCTTGAATGGGATATCTCAGAAACGCCTGGACCGAACGTCTTCAAATTTGGCACCGATGTCAATTTGGAGTCAAGGACAAACTGATTCAAATTTGGCGGTCAAAGCTCACAAAACACGTTTGGGCATCAACTTTTTATAGTAATTATGACAATTTCACAAATTGCCTACCGCAGTATTTTTTGTACATTCCCCTTGAGTTGTGATTATTTTGTCCAAACTAACAATTCTCAGGTCAAGAATGAACTTCCATATTAAACTTTAGCTGAAGCAGTGCTTGTTCTATTAGCTTGTAACCAGATAACTCCGGATCCAACCAGAGTGACACATAACACTGCTGCTGGTTTATTGGCTGTCGGCCCATTTTCTGCCATGAAACTAGATGCCAGTGTGTTGTTGGTGCATTATGGAACATTTCTAATGACATGATATGTCGTCCCAAATTTTCAAAACCATCTGATTTTCTGACTTGCAATATATTTTATAAACTCAAAATCTATTTTCTATACCTCGTTCCCAGGACTGGAGTTTCAGCCAAAAACCTAGCTGCAAGTGTCAGAGTATTAACCGTTGAATCAACAGCAATTTTAAGAGAAAAGAGGGAAATGATCAAGTCTGTATGTGCATGATTTATTTGATCATATTTAGGTATATCTTGAATATGAACTGCACAAAAATGTTCAGTTGTTTGTTGGTGCCATGTTATAGCAGCATGTAAAGGGGGTGTTGATACACTCTCATACACTTTGAATGTTATTGTTTTGCGTAGGAAGCAAAAACATCTATCATCTTTATTATCTTGTGAACGCTTTTTTTCCCTCCCTTGCAAGCGTACTTGAAATAATGAATGCTTGTTGCCGCTGGGGCCTTGCAAGCATTACATACAATATTTGTAAAGCATGAGTGCATGTTTCCAACCTGTTCAGCTTCAGATTTACTGCCTTTCCTTGATGAGCTTTTTCAACCCAAAAGACAGAAGAGCTGCTGTGATTTGAAAACTAAGAGCTTTCTAGTTTTGATAAATCAGTTATGTCAGAAGAATATGTATGTGCACTTTACATGCCTGTGGTATAATAAACATACATTGTACAAAGAAGAGGGCTGTAATTGTTCAGTAACGAATGACACCATGCAGCTGTTTCCATCCCAAACATTCTCATAGGACATTTGTAACACTAACCCTTTAAACATTAATGTCCTACTTCCACTTACGGCAGACACAAAGTAGCATTCCTTTTCATTTGGAGACATTTTGAAATCCTTAATATTATATGCTCCTATTTAGGTCTCCACCAATCCCTTAAGGTAAGTATCTATCTCTTTGGCTGCTGAATGATTGTATGAAAAGGATTAGTGCAATGGAGCGAGGAGTCATAAGTTGGGGGCCTCAAGAAAGTATTAATAACAAGGGGTTTCACTTCTTTAAATTAAACATAAAATTCACAAATTGTCTTACAGGAGCCAGATTAAAAGACAACCCGCTCCACCACTGAGCCACAGTCGCACCGGAATTTACAAATGACCACTAACGGAAACGACTTGACTCTGTAAAGGGCTCTGCCTCACTCCTACCACGGTGGAGACTTTGGTCAGAGACAGATGAATGCAAGTAGGACGTAGGCAGGCAGACACAGTGAATGAAATACATATATCCATGCGCCTCCGCCAACTGTGTTTGCATCTTCAACAAAAATGGCGTCGCTACCAAAAGTCCCGCTGAGCGCTTGAAAGAATTGCAACTCAATTGGCTGTTTCAACCACATTAGCAGATGTTGTAGTGTGTGAAGCTGCATGATGTCATCCGGTTTCACCAGATGAAGTAAAGAATAACTCTAGAAACAATCTTCATTTTTTTGGTCATGTTTACTGATGAAGGTCAGAGGACTTATGTTAAACTAAAACTGTTTCACATTCAGATAAAAGTTCCTCACACTTTGAGTAATATTAAAAACACAACAGTGTTAAAATACCCAACAACAACTAAAAACATATCAAAATAGAATAAAGTAAAAGTAACAATAAGTATAGGTGTTGGCAATAAAATGTACTTCAAGTATCAACAGTAAAGGTACACGTTCTAAAGAAAATGACTCATGAGTAATACATCTTTATATATGACTTTATTAGATCATTGATGAGGCATCAGTGCATTAGCAGCAGCATGAGTTATCAAGCAGTTTAAATATTGCATATACATTTTAGGCTTTTCTCTCATTTTAACCTTTTGTGAAATATTGTATAGTTTGACCGCTTGACCACAAATAAGTTAGAAATTAAATTAAATTAAACCACACCTGGTTCTGTCTGTCAAATCAAGACAGGTTCACACAGATATGCCTCTGTTTATCGTTCACAAGAAGATAAAATAAAGGTTGGAATTACAAGATTTGTCTTTCTTATTTCACGCTGCAGTTGACAGACTTCAAAGGTAAATCCTGCAGAGAAGCTTCTGGCTGATCAACAAGGGAACTGCATGCAGCTGTGCTGCTCGGTTTTTGTCATATGATTGTAACACATTGCTGCTCTATTATTTGTATGGTTTGGGTGATTAGGCCACTCCTTCTAAACTGTATTTAAAATCTGCAATAAACGCTTGACTTGTCCTTACGTTGTCCTAGACATACACGGATGTTGTGGCTAGATTACACAAAGGATAACTGTAATCTCACAAAACGTGTGATCATCTCACAGCAGTATGTGGCAGCAGGTTTGGATCTATCTCTTTGGATGCAGTTGCTCTGGTGAACTCAAGTGAACCGCTAAACACAACATTAGACTTAATAGATAATGAATATACTGTTTCGTTAGTCTGCCTGGGGATCCAGCTCTAATGGAACTATCACTGTTTATTGCCTCCAACCACGATGGAAATATTCACATATGACAGAAGCACATTAGCAGGTTGTGTTCACTGGCTATAAAAATGAATCCTTAAGACAAAACACATCGTCATCAGCCGCCACCTGACCGGCCACTTCTGAGGCAGAGCGTGACGTCGACGCTGCCAGCGTGGAACTCACGTCGCCGCCGATCCCGGAAGTAAACTGTCCAGTTCGGTCTTGAGTCTGCGGAATAAAAGACACCACAGCTCGCGGATACGGGTCCACCTCAGAGCTCCAGCGAGCTTTCCCGAAGACGTCTGAGGGGACAACGTGTCCTACTATCGGACTCTGTGTGTCCCGTCCCCTCTCTCAGACCCGGACCCGCTGACAGCTGCGTGCAGGGACGGTAAGAGCTCGGTCAGGTGTGTGTGTGTGTGTTGCTAACTAGCCCGCCGTGTGAGAGGTGTGAGACGGGCTGTGAGAGACGTGTTGTGTGAAGCGTGTTGTGTGAAGCGTGTTGTGTGAAGCGTGTTGTGTGAAACGTGTTGTGTGAAGCGTGTTGTGTGAAGCGTGTTGTGTGATGTGTTGTGTGACGTGTTGTGAGAGACAGACTGTGAGACGTGTTGTGTGAGACTTGTGTGAGACGGGCAGCGAACACACAGCTTCCCGGCTGTCCTCCGGCTCCGGAAGCTGCTGGCTGACCGGAAGCAGCGTCAAACGGGTGTTTTCAGTCTGCCGGTGCTCTGCCGGTGCTCTCAATATACAACATGAGGGAAACAGACCTGAAAACTTGTTTCTAAGTTATTTCTGGTCCAAGAGAGTACTGCACTGCAATACCTGTAGTACCAACAGCAGTATTTTGATTTAAACATTGATATGTATCACATTTTAAAGAGGTTTACACTTAAATGAATATTACAATAGAAACTATGACACTAATGCCACCCTATAAGACACACAAACAATAGCAAAGGGGTCTGGTAGATCATGACACAATGTTGTGTGTTTGTGTTTAAATATCTCTGGTAAAAACTTTATTCACTCATTTTCTTTCGTTACATATCTTCAAACTGTCATTACTTTAAGCAGAAAGTCTTTCTGTATTTATACACCTCTAGATTGTAATTATTGTACCCCCAAATCTCTAAAGTTCCTCCTAAGCTCGCTATTGATGGAACTCAACGGATACAATCTATATTAAAAGAAAATTAAAAGATAAATGATTAAACATATTTTAAATTAAATTATATTATGCCACAAGGACATTATTTTAGCAGCTGCCACGTCTTGAATAGGCCTGATATGCTTTTATAGAGTGGCGTGGTCTCGGTGTCAACACAGGGAGTGTGCACATGAAGGTCCACACCCATCTGTTCCTCCTCTGAGGCCGAACATGTCAGCCTCATGTACAGAGTTCAGCTTCGGTTCACTTTCTGTCCCACTGGCTCATAAAGCTGTGACAACACAGTGTTACAGTAATGTACATGGAAAATGCACATAGTATGTACAATGCCAGCAGGTAAACGCCTTTCACCCTCTGTGCTAATATTGTGTAATGAACAAGGTGCAACGAGATAATGTATGTGTAGCTATAACTTTGTGATATATATATATATATATCTATCTATCTATCTATCTATCTATCTATCTATCTATCTATCTATCTATCTATCTATCTATCTATCTATCTATCTATCTATATATATATATATATATATATATATATATATCTTTCTTTCAACCACCCAGATACACAAACACTTTAGATGATGGTGGACTCAACATTGGCTCAAGTGGGCAAGAATCTGACTGACGCCATGAGAATCCTGGGAGACGGACAGAGGTGATGAGAAAATATTCTACTTTATTTTAGAAATCGAGCATCAAATCTGACGGCTGTAAAAGGACTACAATGTGTCTTGTTGTGCATCTGTCTAGAGAGCCGGACACGGGACCAGAGAAGTGGCGCCTCAGCAGAACCAGCATCCCTGGACCCCTGCAGGGAGAGTAAGACACTCACACTCTCACACACTATCTCTTTCAGCTTATTTAGGTCTTTAAGATTCCGGAGGGATTTTCTTCCTTTTCTGGTTCATTGTGGTAATATGAGAGCTCAGCAGTATTTCATACTTTCTCCCCTGAGGTTTTTTTGGGGAGATTTTCCTGTTCGGATGTGAGTGTCCAAGGCCGGAGGAGGAGGTTTTTTAAGTCAGTGCACAGACTCTTCTGAACACACTGCTGGGATATAATTATCACAGTGTCACAAATGTGGAAAATACAGCAATTTTACAACTATTTAGTCCTCTGTTACCTTGTGACATGTGATGGAGCAGTTACCATTGCAGTCAATGGAGAACTGGATGTCTCTCTGGCAGTTTTGAAGCTCGTTGAGCAACATGTAGAAGACTGTTCATAGGATATATGTATTCAGGGATGGAGGATGAGTGTGTTGAGGATGACATTTAATACCACATGTGTAAATTGTGTTGTTGGGGAAGAATTTGAAGTTATTTTGTGAAGCACATCACTGCTTCCTTTGCGTCTTCTGTGCAGCGGTCAGGATGTTGCCACTATACTGCACCTTGTTCACAACCTCATTCATGATGAGGAAGAGGAGGAGGACAAGCCAAGCCAACAGTGAGTAGAACTAATACATGAGGATAGCACTGTCAGCATGTTGTACCCCACCTGCTACAAATGAACCATGTTGTGTTGGACACTGTTTTCTTCTGCCAGTCATGTTTAATCCAAATCCATCAGCTAATATGTAAAGAAATAGTGTTACTATAAGTACGATGATGCAATGTCTGATACCCATGTTGATTCGTCCTTTAAGGACAAGGCCAGACTGGCCTGATTCAGCAGTGTTTCAACTCCCCCAGGGGAATAACGTAATGAAGGAATACGGTGTGTGATGAAGCTGCTCTTTGTCTCCAGAAGGATGCAGCATGTGGGTGAACAGGGTCACATGGCCTTGCTGGGTCACAGCCTGGCCGCCTACATCTCGGTGCTGGACAGAGAACGGCTGAGGAAGCTGACTACTCGGATCCTGTCTGACACCACGTTGTGGCTCTGCAGACTGTTCAGGTAGACCCGTGGCTCAGTACAGTACAGCTTTGGATCCAAACTATTCACTTGTGCTTTGCGTGTGACCAGCGTCAAAAGCAGCAGGAGAAAGCTTCCCCTGCTGGCCAGTGTATCACCTCTAGGTCCCATTGACACTGTTGTTGTTAGTAGATAGTAGAAAATTAATCCCTAAAACTCTGATTCTGTAGTTTTACCAGTTGTTGTCTTTGTGCTCATTACTATAGCACTTTCTGCTGTCACTACTCTCCATTCTCACCGTCACTCAGGTATGAGAGCGGTTCAGCCTACTTCCATGAGGATGAGCGGGACGGCCTGGTCAAAGTGTGTCGGCTAGTGATTAACGCCCGTTATGAAGAATATGCCTCTGAGGGCTATGCAGTCCTCAGCTCCAGACAGCCCGTCATCTACCAGAGTGCCTCTGGCCGGCCTGGACTGGGGCAGCATCTGTGCAACCAGGTACAAACTTTCACATGATGAAGATTAAAGCCCCTGTGTGTTCCAATCCAACTGGGATTTTAGATATATTGGAACTGTACATGAAGGGACTTTAAAAATGTAAGAGATTCCACATGGGCTCCATTTACCTTCAGATCGTATCTGTTGAATGTCAACAAACTACGGTATTTAACAAATTCACTTTTGGTAGCACGACTTGTACTGTTGAGATTTTTGGGAGACCAAAAATCTCTGACTTCAATAGTTTCAAAGTGTCTATCAGCATTCTGTATTTTGTAGCAATGCAGATGTAAAAGAAAGTTAGCGTCATTGTAATATCAGCCTCTGTGTCACCAGCTCGGCCTGCCTCTCTCTAGTCTGTGCACAGTCCCATGCAACACCATCTTTGGATCCCAACACCAAATGGTAAGAGAATCCAAATGGAAATCCCTTTGAAAACAGAGTTGAAAATAATGAGTTTTGACTCTCATCCTGTTTTGTCTGTCAGGACGTCGCCCTGTTGGACAAACTGATCAAAGAGGACATCGAAGCCGGGAAGCTTCCATTGCTGTTGATCGCCAACGCAGGTGAAGGATAGCCATAGTTCAGACACTTCAGGTTCCACGGTGTACAAAGTGGTACGTTACAGGAGCTGAATATAAGACTTTCTGTCCTGCTGCTTTTTTTTCCCAGGTACCCCTGGGGCGGGACATACGGACAAGTTGGCTCGTCTGAAGGACCTGTGTGATCAGTACAGCATGTGGCTCCATGTGGAGGGGTGGGTCTGTTATTTTATTTTGTGCACTATATGGTTGGCCTGCTCATAGTAGTTAATGTTATGGATATTACCTGAATTATGATATTCAAGCTAAGATGATTATGTTAAATGTTTTTACTGTGGTTTTGCTGAAATACAGACTTTTGAAATGGAATTTTATGTGAATAGAGGAGACATTGCTACGAAATCTATTTGTATTTCTGTTGAGATGCTGGAGTACACAAGTCTGTGTAACGTTGACCTTTTAACATGATGTTGTGTTTTTCTTGTTTTGTTATTCAGGGTCAACCTGGCGACCCTGGCTCTGGGTCAGGTCACTTCTGCTATCATGGTAAGCCAATGTTACAGTTCCAGTCACAGCCTAAAAATTAAAGGACATGTTCACATTTGAATAAATCAATGTTACAATGATAACGACATGCTACATGTCCATTGAAGGGATTAGTGCTCTTATTTGTTGATCCTGACCTTCAGACTCAAACCGAGTGGACTTGGAAGCCAGTATGGACAGGTGGAACAGGGACCAAAAACAGTTTTTACATACACATGGGCATGGGAATATAGTTTGAAGAGAAATCTGAAAAATTTAAAAGGGTTTAGCTGCTAAATGAATTTCTGAACCCAACGTTGTGGCAGCTTACGACAGAATGAGAACACATCACTTTTACAAATGAATGAAGCCAGACCCCCAGGAAAAACCATATTATGTTGACCTTCCCTTGTTCTTTTCCTCCCAGGCCGCCAGCAGGAGTGACAGTATGACACTGACACCAGGTCAGTGGTTGGGACTCCCTGCAGTTACTGCTGTCACCCTCTACAGACATGAAGACCCAGCACTGGTAGGCTATTCTCATTTCATACTAAGTGGTTGAACACATTCATACATGTTTTTGGTGGTTTGTGGCAGTTTGTAGTTGTCTGATCCTATTTTCTGCTCACAGTCAAACTCACACTGATTTAACTTGAAGTACCCAAGTCCATTAGTGGCATTCTGTTCAGCGCTTCATGACACTATCTTTGCCTTTCTCTGGCTTAGTGGCGTGGCTGTTTGCTTGGCCCCTAGAACCGATCATCGGTCACAAGAATGAAGGCTGAGACACGGTCTCTGATCCCATACTAGATATGGACGACGTAACTTCCCAGTTGTCCTTTGGGTGCATTCTCCCTGACAGAACGTTTTGGGCAGTCTCTCTGAGGATTACAATAGAGTTTTGTTGTTTGTTGTGTTGTACCTAAAAGATATGACGCGTTAAGACTTCTTCTCTTTTTGGCCTCTTTGATCGCTCGTTGACTCCTAGGACGTGAAGAAGAGTTTGGTCGTCCAATTCGGTAATCCATGTAACTGCCTGCTGCAGATGATTTGCTCAACTGTTTTTGGAGGTTCACTCCAGTAAACAAACAGAAAGGCATGCCATAAACCAAATGTTCAGATTTTTGCAGAAGTTTGCTCTGGGCAGTGGGCGGGGCTTGGTTTCGGCTTGACTGTTTTAATTTGGCGGTCACTAACTTTGTCATTTGACAGCTCAACAGTAACTAACAGAACTCATTTAAGGCCAGAAGAGGCAATCTCGTGACAACATCTTGACTCATGTTTGATTAGCGCTGCCCAACTTGACAGTTTGTGCTGAGTGTCATGAGCCTGGTGAGTTGGGGTGGACAGACCCCATTTGCATAAAGTTGAGGTTGAGCGATGTTTTATGCAAAATTAGATGCAGCGAACAGTCAGTCAACTCTGCGAGCTGCATCCACCACGCAACGCATGGCCGGATCAAGGATCCGCCAACTTCACATATGTCAACAGATCCAGTGACTCTCCACCTTTGTCAGCAGTCGCAGAGCCCTGAAGCCCCGCCCCCACTGCTACACAATGGGGCTGTTGTTTGTTAAAAGGTTCATTCATTTTGAACGTGTCACCTGTCCAGATTGCACTAACCGTGACACTGCACGTCCTCGCGATACGCCTCCCAAGAGTAGATTAGATGATCGGTTCACACACACGCACGTGCACACACACTCGCACACAGATTCCTTGTTTCATAGTTCCATGACTGTTGCTCTGTCTCCATGTTTTGTGTCTCAGTCTCTGGCAGCAGGTTTGACCTCCAGCCAGCCGGTGGCGAAGCTGCGAGCGCTGCCTCTCTGGCTCTCGCTGCAGTACCTCGGTCACAGTGGAATTGTCCAGAAGATCAGACATGCCGCCGCCCTGGTGAGCATCTCTTAACTCCCCCTTAACCACAAACTGTCCCAACAGATTGAACTATTTAAAAAAAACAAAAAAACTCTCTCTTCTCCCTCTCCAGAGCCAACAACTCCTGCAGAAGCTAAAGGCTCTGGCCTCCATCAAAACATCGGTAGGTGTTGCCTTTATGTTCAGCCATGAATAACAGCAGAATGTTTACCATAATAAAGGTGAACCGAGTTTTTGTGAGAATAGGAAGACAGTACCAACTCCGCGATACCCAACTGAGTGAAGTGATAACCATATGTGCAGTTACTGATTGTAACTCACCAAAACATATCCAAACATAGATATTTCTGAGTTCCCCTTAGGCTTTGCATTATGCCTCAGTGAAAGTAGAGCCCCATTGTGTCAGTGAGAGTGCTGCAGTCATAGAGTCACAGCACACCTCTCCATGCTGCTCTGCCTGCTTTTATTTACTGCTACATACCTGGGGTTTAAAAAAATCCACTGCTAAGGAAACAGGTCATCTTTACTCTAAACTAGGACATTTCACATACGATCAAAGATTTGCAACAAAATATATTTAGAAATGACAGCCGTCAAAAAGAGATTCTTAGATTTGTTTAGAACTTGTTTAGACTTTGGCCTCTAGTTTTAGTCCGCGTAGTTTAATTCACAGAAGGCCTCGTCTCTAAATTTTGAGAAGTTTGTGTATAAATAAACGTAGGCAAATCATAATTTTACTCAAATTAAAGCATTTAGCCCACATTTTCAGCCCCATCCCACCACCATGAAACAAGGCGAGTACTCGCCTTGTACTCTAGTGACTAGATGACCTGATGATATTTTGGCTTATGATATTATCTTATGATATTGCCATGCACATGAAATTCAAACACATTTATTGGCATAGACATGTTGGTTCACGAATGATCTCATGTGCATGATAAACAGCTGAGGTAAAATGTTTTGGTACAAGGATCGACGCCTCTCCATGTACTCATAAAGAACATGTATCACATGAAGAAATGACCTCCAGATGTTCAAAGACAACATCCATGTGTGTTGATAGGACATGCTTCAGACAGAGATCTCCCTCTTCGAGGCTTTGATCACGGTAAAACCAGAGTTGTGTTGACACGGAAACCGTCTCAGGGGTACAGACTTTGCTTAAAGGATTGTTCACTGGCATATATTGAAGGCAAATACTGCATCCATATAGTCACTGGGATGCGAGTACTCTCCAGCTGGGATTAGCAGTGTTTTACACTAACACAACTGTAATACACATGCAGTGAACAATCAGAGTGTTGGGGAGCAGGGTCCTTACACAGTGGTACTCAAACTCACAGGAGCTTGTTTGGTCTCGGTCAGCAGCATTCTCTGTGAAGATGCTATAGTTAGAGTTTAACATACCACTGTGTTAGTAAGAGGTGGCTGTGTATGAGCTCGCAGGTCCATGTGTGAATATGCTTGTGTGTGTGTGTGTGTGTGTATAGCTGCAGTTATAGTCAGTGTGGGTTGCCTTGGTTCCAGGGCGTGGTGTCGCGGATCCCGCCCATCTCGGGGGCTTCACTGCGGGACGTTCTGGGCTCTCTCATGCTCTCTATTGTAGGTGGGACCAAGCCTCTGCCTGTCACCCTTACTCCCCTTTGTCCTCCCTTCTCTTCCTGTTCTTTCTTCCTGTCACTCCTGGTCATTTTCCTTCACTCACACCAGCTGAGCAGTATTTGGGTCTCCATTGGCTGATGGACTGTTCACTTCTCCCTAATTGTTTAGGATGTGGACCACTCAGGCATGTTCTTTGAGGTACTTCAGGGAATGCCTCTTCACACTCATTGTGTTTTGTTGCCTTTGGAAGAAATACAAGGGTCATGAATAATGAATAAATGTGTCATGTGCTGTTGCATCTCATTACTTAATTTGGTTTAAAATGCAAATAGTTTTGGTGATGCCCCCTGCTTTTCACAGCAGCAGAGTAGAAGGTCTTTATCACTCCCAGACGCCCTGAACACACAACATGCGTCTTGGAGTCTGGCTCAACTACTCGTACCTGGTATTTCAATGGGTCTCCACTTGAGTCTCAAGTGACCATTTGTGATTGGATCTCACTTTACAGCTCTGCATTCAAACAAACATTTTCATCATTTCTGTTTGCAAGGCAGTCTTCCCCAGGACACATTCACTTACAGTGCTATCAAGTCCTCAATGCATCCTGGCTGCATTCACTCCGGTACTTAGTTAAAGCTGTCCACTTGTGGACACGTCAGATTATTTGTGGCAGGACTCCCAAGTACCTAAAGGTGTCACCCTTGTGCCACAGGGTGTAGTGGTGTGTAGCTCTTCTGCTGTTTCCTCCTAAAAGCCACTGACAGTTTTGTTTGTTTTGCTGATGGTGGTTGTTGGCCTGGCACCATAGTGATGGCTACTTCTTCCAGGTAGGCCTTTTTGAATTGTTGATGACACGGTACTGTATCATCAGCATGTATGATAATGAAGTTTGAGCTGTTTCTCAACATGTGTGTACAGTAGGGGGCTGAGTACACCACCTTGAGGGACAAGTGATGAAGATGATGGTTTTGAAGTGTGACTCGCCACCTACGTTCTGGCAGTCAGAAAGTTTAGGATCCAGACACAGAGCGAGGTGTTAGGTCCCAGAACCTTTAGTTTAGCTGCCTGTCTGCTGGGAATTATGGTATCTATAGTTAAACTGAGGTTTATCAACGATCCACGAATCCTAAAACATTTCAGGATTTTTTTAAAATTATTTACTAGATTTTATGTACTTACTGTTCAGATACCTTCACTGAACATTTAGTCTAAACCCGCCTTGTTCACTGCTCATCCTGGACTTGGTGGCTGCAAGTCAAGCAAAGCTGCCTAAATATCCTCTTCTTCAGCCATGATCTTCATCTCGTAGAGGCGTTCTTGTGCCTGTTGGGATATACTGTACGGTCGTTCCAGTGTCTTCTAGGTCTTCCCTGGGTCTCCTTCCACATTGCAAAGAGGTGTCTTGAAGGCAACCTCCTCAGATGCCCCAATTACCTGAACTGGCTCTTTTCCCCATGAAGGAGCAATACTGTTATTTAAGGCAGACTTCTTCCATGTTGAAGTCCAAAGCTACCTATACTGGCTTTCAGCTGACTTCAAATAAGGTTAAATGCAGCTAAAATGAGCTCATTCTTTGTTGTCTATGAACTGTGGGTTGTTTTGTTTGTAAAACAAAACACAACCGACAGTGTGTTGTAGTAGACCAGGCCCATGGAATCCATGGCAATCCTCTGTAGACTAGTTTGAAGTAACTATGTAATGATCACCAGTTTCTGGTCTAAGACTAATCTCAATTGTGTTGGGACGATTGTTATTCTAGTTTGGTTATATAAAAAAAAGAGAAAAATAAAGCTGTTTTTTATTTATCATAGTTATGACGTCATAACATTTGTGGTAACTATGAGCTTGACTGTATTCTGTTTAAACAACACAGTCAAAGTGTTTGCACAAGTAGAGGCCTCCCATCTGGTGATCTTTTGTTTGCTCTTTTCTTGCTGAACAGTTCATTGTCTGAGCTGATGTCTCTTCTTCCTGCTTGGTTGAAAACCTCTGACTGGTTGCATGTACAGTATGGACTGGTGTGGACTCAAATCCGTTTTAGTTGTGCCCTTTGCTCCGCCAGAACTTCTGGGTTCTGTCTTAGTGTGTTACTTGCTGTGCATCAACCCACCAACAGTTTGTCTAATAGATGAATTAAAACCTTCAGTATGATTTAATTGAACTCGGTCACAATGTGTCTGTTGTCCACATCCAAAGGGAAAAGTGCTACGACTTTTTCCAAGTAGCCACACTTGAAGGCAGGGTGAAAATAATGCTTCATAGAGAAGAGCAAGCTGGATAAACTGTTCAAAAGAGGATACCCGCCAACATTTCCTGACAGTCTCTTATTGGAGGCCTTCAAGGAATGTAGACCTTCACACAAACGGTAACAGTAGCAGCTGTGGTAGTGGAAAGTAATGAAAAAGACAACAGTTCAAATTCAACCTACTTTTACAACTCCACACAGGTGGCCAACCGATGGGTGTGATTCAGACAGCGACACGCACTTAGCATGTTGACGCCTTCAACCCTGTCCCATTGTCTATTTATGGATTAAACATACTACAGTCATTTTGGTTTCCTAATTTGACAACACCACATATGCTTGTGGATTATTCATGACCCTCCTATCATACTTCAGACACACTAGCCTTCATCTCAGCCCCACCCAGGCATGATGCTTGCCTTAACCTTTCACCTGGATGTCATCAACAATGGGCTTCGCTGTCGTTCATTTCCTGTCTGGTTTATAAATGCACCACATGCAACTCCACTGAGATTATTTGTTTTTTTTAATTGTATTCTGGTTAAATGGCATTGCGTAGCACAATTTGACCCAAAACAAGAAAGGTAATGCAGACACACGTCCAGGTGCTACCTGTATCAGTGGCTTGGGCGTATACTTCGTAAACTTGCTTTTGGAATATTTTCCAGTGAGAATGGAGTAGTTAAAATACCCAATGTCACACACATTGATCACTTTGTACTGAAATCTATGGCCCAATCCCAATCTCCACCCTTACGGACTCACGCACTTAGAGGCGCGCTCCCATTAGATGCTGACTTTGCCGAAGGGAATTACCCACAATGCATTGCAACGTGAGGTTTAACACACAGTTCCCAATGGAAGAATGGAGACGTAAAAAAAAAAAAGGTAAACAAAGAGGCACGTGGGCATTTAGCTGGTAAAATACCTTTACAACATTATGGAACATAAAAACACATGAATTAGAGGAATGCAAACATAATATATATATATATATATATATATATATATATATATATATATATATATATATATATATATATATATATATATATATATATATATATATATATATATATATATATATATATATATATGAGTCACATTCATCATACATTTTATTTTGACAAAAACAAGTGAATAAATAATTTAAATTACTTCTCATGTTATAAGGAAGACGTTTGAACCAGTGAATAAAAATAATAAAATAAATACATAATTGTACACAATATTTTATATGTAGTCACGTGATGTTGCAGTAAAGTGCTGTCCCATTCATATTCACACCAGCTCAAGCCCTCACAGACTCTCACACTCAACCAGTTAGCAGCTGACGTCAGTGAGTCCCTGAGGGTTCAGGGCTCGAGGGTTCAGGGCTCGAGGGTTCAGGGCTCGAGGGTTCAGGGCTCGAGGGTTCAGGGCTCGAGGGTTCAGGGCTCGAGGGTTCAGGGCTTGAGGGTTTAGGGTGGAGATTGGGACTGGGCCTCAGTCAACCAAATCTTCTGAACTGGAGCTGTAGCTTTGGTTTTGGCTGCTCCGCACCACTGACAGGCAATCACTCCACCACCTCCTTAATGGAACCAATAAAGCAGAATCAAGTATCGATAAAATCCTCTTAAATTTAAATTTGACAAATCAAACAAGAAATGTGTGTCATACAGTTACAATCCCCACAGACATTACAAGTAGTAGCCTCAGTAGGCATGGAAACAAAGCAAAACCTTAAATCCATGTTAACATCGCACCCTTTCAACTGATAATTGTTTTGCATGTCGGACAGCAGTTCACTGGTTAAGTATGATGAGAACAATCCCCAAGTCTGAGATGTCCACCATGTCTTTGTGTGTCCAACAGGTGGAGGATGAACTCAACTCTCCTGTGGTGCTTTTCAGGTTTTCCCAGGAAATGAGTTCTGGTAAGGTTCACACTCCCTGGACCCAAAATAACTGTCTGTCAATCAGAAACAGTGATGTACTAGCTACAGGATAGGATGTCGACGGTGACCTTATTTATTCCCATGATATCCGTTAAACTCTCAAGGGTGATTAAGTTATCATTAGCTCAAAGGTCCATTTACTAGTTTTCAGTCCGGTCTCCTCTCTATCAGCTTTGTTGTCGTCACATGACTAAAGTATGGAACATCCGTCACATGATATATCACAGAATGCTGGTGGTTATTTCTGTCCTTCACTAGATCGAAAATCAGTACTTTGAACCCCGATTCTTCCATTCTGCATGTCAAAGTGTCCGTAAGCAAGATACTAAACTGTGTGAAAGATTAGATCCTGGTGGGCTACCTGGTGGCACCTTGTGTAGCAACCTCTGCCATCGGTGTGTATATTGACATGTAGTAATCAGTGCTCTGGACTGGTTGGAAGACTAAAAAGGTGCTATATCAACACCATCTACTGCCTTTAATGTTGTTCATGGTGATTAGAGTTGTAGGTCTGTATGAGTGGGTTCCTGTTCACTGTAGTCTTCAGCGTAGAAGACCACACAATGCTCATAAGCTCTGAAAAGCTAGTCAGTGGACCTTTTTTAAACTTTTTCATTTTGTTACACATACTTTTCCCAAATGCTCAAAAGTAAACTGTCGTGTCCAAAAATTATAATAAAATGTAGAGGTTACTAAGATAGTTCTGTCACTCTATACACAAATAACCACAGTACATTGGTGTATTCTTACTTCCGTCCCTTTTGTGTTGATAGCATCCAGTGGCGGCTCAGTGGAAGCTTACTGTGCTGGAGAGAAAGAGGTGCTCGATGCCTTCAACAGATGGGTGAGTGTCTCCTCCTTAAACATGAACTGTACAGTGTGCATATGTTAGTTAAAGCTGCAGTAATTCATATTTTCATATAAATGACAGGACTAGGAATGAGTATTGTGAGGATTTTATCTATTTGATTCTGCTTATCTTTTATCGGTTCTATGTGAGTATTTGGTGCCAATTAGAAAATAGGTCAGTAAACATCTCTCTGCTGACTTTAAAAGTGTCTTCACTAAAACACTGGTCATCCTTTAGCTCCGTGGTGGGGATGTGAAGTCATGTGACCGTGTTGTACTTCCTTTATAGCCTAACGTTAGCGCTTTACTTCTGCTGATTGTATTCACGCTTCAAAAATCATGAATGAGGTGTTCAGTTGTAAAGATTGTCTCGCGAAACAAAACCTGTAAGTATTATAATTGTTTGTTTGCCACAGGGGGATTATTGTCTGCAATAGGAGAAGATTTGGCTGTTTGTGTAGGAAACCAGTGTGGCGCTCACTTCCTGTTGGATACAAAAATACATCATCCCTAAAGCTCTCTATTAGTTTTAAGCAAATTCATAATTTTAATGTGAATTCCCTCGAAGTGATGCACATTGAGTTATCACCAATTCTCCAGCTCCTGTCAGCTACACTGTGCTTTGTTTTTAGCCTCTTGTAGCGCATACTGGTTTCAGAGCCTACAAACTCAATGTGGTTTCCAACCTCTGAAAAACCAACTGGAGTAGCTGGAGACCATCGACAGTTCCAGAAGTGCATACTGTGGCTCTCGTGTACTGATTAAGTACAACTGTGTCAAACTTAAAAATATCAGGATGAAATCAGTGCCACTCGACTATAACTCGGTTGCTATATATTATGATTTCCATCTCTCTCTGGATATGTAATGGTTTTATGATGTGGTTTTGATTGTTAGTTGTCTGGATCAAACATCTGCAGGTTGAAAGATCTGTTAAATGTTTTCATTGTCATCAGAACACATAGCTCACCAGGTGATTAACTGTATCTCCATGTTGCAGTCAAATGCCATAAGCCATAATTCTATATTTATGAACATGAATAAAGTATGGACTTTGAAGCTCACACTGGTCATTGCAATGGAGTTGTGGAAGTTAGCCTATAGCCATTTGACCGGAATACTTTTGAGCTATAACCAAAAACAAATTGGGTTCAGTTGTAACTTTTAATTCGAGTTGATGTCTTCCTTTTCATATTGTGCTGTGGTGCAGCTGGGTGAACAGCTGTTGCAGCTGGTGCCCAGCAGTGGGGTAGATGTGGTGGAGCTGGAGGACGAGGGTACATGTGTCCGCTTCAGTCCCCTCCTGACTGCTGCAGGTACACACACACGCACACGCGCGCACGCACGCACGCGCGCGCGCGCGCACGCGCGCATAGAAGCAAGCCACTCTGCTTGATAGGCTTAATGCAAACATCACCGGGATTGTTACTTTCTCTCTCCTGGCCAGTTCTGGGGACCCAAGAGGAGAATGTTGAGGACCTGATGGAGAAGCTGTCCGAGCTAGTGCCTGCAATGTGCTCCACAATGTGCCTGAGACAGGACTTCAGAGAGGAAACCCACCGACACTCTCCCTCGCTCGCATACATAGAGCAGCTGAGCTGGCCTGGCCTCGGTGCTGTCCGGTAAGAGTGGATAGACGCTACCTGTATTCATTTCAAGAGACCTCCAGTAAGTGTATTCAACCATGTTAGACTCATGTAAGCACATCAATTTCTCTTAATCTACTTTAAATGCTACCTTCAGAGACCGTAGGGTTGAATGTTTCATGTAAAGAGGAGCTTTGACTTTATTGTCACCCTATTCTTGGTTACATGCTCTTTGATCATTTCAATGCAGCAGCTATATATGCTGCTTTTGTAGTCACATTGTAACCCTTTATACATGCACTATCAAAAGTGTGTGTGTGTGTGTGTGTGTGTGTGTGTGTGTGTGTGTGTGTGTGTGTGTGTGTGTGTGTGTGTGTGTGTGTGTGTAAAAACACATACTGCCACCTCTAGCAGGTGAGGTAAGCAGAACAGGACTGATGGGAAAGGTTCAGTGGGAATAAAGTGGATGCATGGATAGAGTTACATCACTCTGTTAGTCATTTGGTTTGGTGAGTGTGAACAAGATAGCGTGAGATGTACAGTGATAAGTGAGTCTGCTTCAGTAGAAATGAGGTTGATTCAGTAGTGGAAGGAGGCGTTAGGAAGGGAACAGGTAGAGGTAGGGTTTGGTTGGTTAGGGTTCAGACCGGTGGGCCGGCAGGAGATGATGGAACGTTCATTTCAACCAGAAGAGATTTGAGACTTGACTTGGACTTATAAGAATGACTTGTAAATGTCTCTGACAGAAAGTAGTAGAAATATAGTGTGAGCTCCGGCAGTGTGAGAATCTTTCAATGGAATCCTATCATGATGAAATCTTCACATATTAACTAAACTTTCATCCAAAGATCTGATGAAACTATTGGTGTAATGTAATCACTCTGTTTACACGCAAGCACATAAATACATAGTGGAACATTTCTTATCTGTTTTTGCTCAAACCTTAATGACTTGGAGAAATGTTCCGTAGTGTGTTTAGTATTCAATTCACACAGGAAACAAGAACGGATAATACTTACAGACTGTTTATTCATCGCATTACCAGAAAACATACTGAATCTTACGATGCTCCATTTTGGCCATACTGCCCTCGTACGAGCGTAGTGGACAGTCCTGCCTGGTCAGAATGGAGCCATTAGGAGCACATGTGTCTGAATGACGTAGCTTTAACCGGCCCATTGACTTACAGTTGTGCTTGTAACCACGTTGGGGTTTGCTGTGGTGCTCAGGAGGACTCAAACCTAAATGTTGATGTTCAGGTACGAGCCTCAGGCTGAAGGGATGGATGAGAGCCGGAGGAAGCAGGAGAGGGAGAAAATCAACAGCGAGCTGCTGAAGAAACTACAAGACCTTGACACCGACATCATCTTTTCCACTGGTTAGTAGCACCTCTTCACGTCTGAGATGCCTGTGAAAGATGTAACTCGATATTCATCTTCTCCACCTCTTCCTCGCTCCCCAGGCCCTGAGTTTGGGACGGAGGAGGACTGTATCTTTGTTGGCATGGTCAGCGATGACGTTGATGTTTCAGAGCTGGTGGACACAATGGCTGCCCTCGGGAGAGACATAGAGGAGAGCGGAAGGGTAACTGCTATGACATTTCTTTTTTAAGGACATTTGAAGGTCAAAGATTGAATGAATAGTGAGAATTCAATCAGTAACCTCCCACCAATACGGACAAAGTGCTTTCAATATTTGACTGAGCTATAACTGGACTGGTGATGGTCATATGTAGTTACCCCGTCTTACAATAATGAAACGGTATCAAAGAATGAATCTCTGAGTTTATTTACTTGCTTTCAGTTATGATTAAATATCATTTAAAATATTAACAGAACTCTAGAAGTGTTTGAAAAGGAGGTCTAAACATATTTTACGAGCTTCTCAACGACCACAACAAACACTTGGTTGTGAGATTAAGCATTTTTTTAGATTCCTTTGAAAATAAAATGCACAAATATCAACAAACGTCATCAATATTTTATTACATTAATTTCTTCTGCCTAAAGCCATTTGTATGTCCAATTTTTATTAAAATAAGTGTCATTCAAAAAGGCTTTTAACCCGTTGCTTTGGCCAAATGGATTAAATAACTGTACACCCTTTAATCCTCATTAATCATTTAATTATGTATTTCATAGCTTCTATTGACGTTTTTGAATGAAGCTTAGAATGTTTCTGGTTATATCTTATCACACTAAACAATATAAACTTATGATTTGATATTATTATTATGATTTGGTTATATAAATATAATTTATGGTGCTGTTAAATTTCTGCCAAAGATTTTGTTTTATTAGCTTGGTGAAAATGTAGTTTTTGAAATGCTAAAAAGCCAACAAATAAAAACGTGTTGTGAATTGTACAATGTTAAGATCCATCTTTTTTCCAATAAATGATTACTTTTGGGCTTAAATACATAAACACTAGTCCTCCTTTAGCTACATGATGGTGACATGACGTCATGTGAGCGTGGTGTACTTTCTTTATAGCCCAACCTTAGCTTGTGTTCATTCATGAAGATTATCTCGCAGAAAGAAACCTGTAAAAAGAATCCCATTCGCTCTCATTGAGTGAACCAGGGCGACGGTAACATCCTGTTGGATACAAACGTACGTCATCCCTGCACCACTAAATGCTATTCTATTCTAATGCTATACTATTCTAAAATCTCTAAATCACAATGACTTCTTCCTCGGTAGCTCCTGGAGAACATGACGGAGGTGGTGAGGAAAGGCATCCTGGAGGCTGAGCTGCAGCTGCAAAAGGCCAGTGAGGAGAAACTCATGGAAGAGGTGTGTGTGCTGCTTGTGTGTTTTGTTGCACTTGTGTTTTTGTTAGAAGCTCGTTCGTACTTTGGGGTAAGGAGTTCTTAGGAGGCTAACATGTTTGCTTGCTCTTGTTTCATTAATTGTGCGTGTGTTTAGATGTGTGACGGTTGCCAACCCATTGAAATGCTTGACTTCCTCTGTGTCTGTGCAGGGTATGCTGAGACAGCTGCCTCTGGTTGGCTCTGTGTTGAACTGGTTCTCTCCATTTCAAAGCTCCGTTAAGGGCAGGACCTTCAACTTGGCTGCAGGTACAGAGTGTCCTTGTATTGTGACCGTTGTACATGGCAATCTTGAGTCACAAAATGTCACATCAGGTCATGACACAACCAAAAAGGAGTCTTGTGCTAGTCCAAAATGCAACGGCCAATGTCACATGAATATTATGGTAGTTGTAGAATGACTGCTGTCCCAAAAACATGAATGTACAGAAGTGTTCACTGTTTTGTTAGATTTTGTTGCCCCTGTGCATACAAGGCACCACGGTACTGTGTATTATGCTGTTAAGCTTTTCTAAAAAGAACACACCAAAGTTTGTGCATATTTGTCAATATTGGTGTATAACATGTGTATGTTGTGTGTCCATAGGCTCCCTGGACTCCACAGAGTTGACATACTCCACCAAGGCCCAGCCAGACAGGCCATCCCTGCAAGAAAGTCCCACCTCCTCATCAAAGAAACAACCAGGTAGGATCGTCTTTTGTCCCCCAGCGTGAGACTGAGCTCCTCCTGCAGATCATTCAAATGAAAGCCTCCCAGCATAGGAAGGGATTACACGTGTGCTCTGTGAGCCACTGGAAGGATTTTCATAGACATCTGTGCAGGAAACGTCAAGTTTCAATCACAGCTTAACAAGTATAAGAAAAATATGAATAACAATCAAGCCCACTAACCAAACAGTTGCCCTGACCAAAAGAATCCACACTATGTGCTTCTATAAGCTCGGTGGCATTGTGACTACTTTCAGGTTATTTGGTAAACTGCTGTTGCTGGCCAGCTCACTGCTCACATGCAGCCTGGAACATGCTCGCACTCGTCAGTTGTAATAGCTCTTATTCTCTCTGTACTGGAGGTTTACTGGAGGGACTAAACATCTAAGCTAGAAAATAGTGGATTGTAATTTCTGTCTTCATTCTTTGAGCTCTCTCTTTGTTACCAGTGCCGCTCACAAAATTCTGCTACCTGTGGAGACTGACGTACCACTCAGCTTGTGCACTTCCTGTCTTGACTTTGTCCTCACAGGTCAGAGGTTGTTCCGGCGCTCGGTGGCGGCCTCTGACTCCTTTAGTGAAACCAGCTCCATTGGCCCAGCTGAGGAGACAACCACACCTAGGGAGGCGAGTACCTCTCCCAGGGAGGAGAGTACCTCTCCCAGCGATAGCATCCAACCCCCCACCTCTCCTCCTGCGCCCGAGGAGGACTCGCACACTGCAGGTGTCGTCGTACCAGAGAACATCGAGGAGTCATCTGTGCAGGTGGACACACAGCTGGAGGATGCCGTGGTGTCAGAGGAGAGGCAGCCTGAAGGCCAAGAGGTGGAGCAGAGCGGGAGATAGGACACACTCTGTCTGCAGATGTCCTCAACCGTCCTCTAAATGGTACCAGTTCAACAGATGTTAAAAAGAAACCTGTTAATACATTGTAAATCTAACTCTTCCAGTTTTGAAGGAAAAGTGGTGATGGAGCTCGATTGGGCTGTTTGTGTCTGTCCTAAAGAAAAGGAAAATCCAGCCCTGATACTTCCATACTGCGATGCTCACTTTATTTAGTGATTAGTGACATGAAGAATGTTCTGCTGCACTCTAAATAGCTTGACGGATCATTTAATGTCTGTTGGTTCCTGTATTCACAAGTATAATAAGAATACAGTTAACAAACAAATGAAGTGTTTTCAGGTGGATTTCTCCTTTTAAAGGTATGATGGACATCCAGCCCAGCATCTCACTGTGCGTGGATGTCTTATTGGATTAGAGCAGAGGAGAAGCCATTTCACACGCAGCATTTCTTTAGCTTTCAAGAGAAATCCGATTGGTTTAGGATCAGAGTCTCCATTTAATCCTCACTATCTCTGAACTGGAACTAGTGTCGCTGCAATGACAATGTTTAGACTTCTCACTGTAAATAGTCTACGCAGATGTTACATATCTAGCCCATGAAATTACTAACTGTAATTGTTTCAAATTAACTGAATCTGTAAAAGAATAGAGTAACATAATATATTTAATTAAAAAATGGCTACTGATAATAGCAGTCACCTGCTTCAAACACTTCCTTCATGTTTGCACTGAAACAAATCTTAAAACAAGATTTAGACAAAGAGGTCACATTGGTATGAATACAAAGTTGTAATTTCATTAGTCACATTATTACAATTATGAATTAAGAAAGCTCACATAAATTCATCATACAAAATAAAATTTTCATGATTCATGAAAAAGTTAGTAATTGCTCAGTAATTTCAGACGAATTTGTAATTTTATAAGGAAAAAGTTATGAAATTACAAATTGAAAGTTGTGTTACAAGACAACATTTTTAATGTAATTTTCATAATTTTAGTAAATATAATTTTGCAAGAAAACGTCATACATTACGTTGTATTTTTGAAAACTAACTTTTTAGAACCAGCAAATCTATTTCATTATTGGATGAAGAGCATGTTTATGGTTTAAATCCATTGTTAAATATGTAACAAGATGCTTATTGGTGAAGCCTAAAAACTTCAGATGGTCCTCATTTTAAATTGTAGTCGGTTCTGTTTAATACAGAAGAGAAAATATATTTAAAACATAACATTACAAATCTATTCTCAAATGATTACAAGTCTCACAACATTATGACCTTTTCTACAATTACAATGTTGTTTTTTTTCTCCAATGTCTTTTCCCCAAAATACTATGACTTAATTTTCATAATATCAAAGTTCTGCAATAACAGAGACCCTAATATTCCATTTTACAGTATAACCTTTGTGAATCAAAATCAGATTCTCTTTCTGATTGCAGCTGTGGTAAATGTTTTCTTTGGGGTTTTTTATGCAAATATATTATTGTGTTAATCAGTAATGCAACTAGAGCAAAAGGTGACGTGTCACACAGGAGCTTTGCTTCACAGGTACTCATTGTAGGAAGATTTCTGTTCTTTGCCAAGAACATCCTGCCACCCTGGGTTAAAGACTGTCTGCCTTCTTAGAAGGCCAAATGTTTGTCTTCTTTCTTTACCCAACACTGACGTCCATTGTTTGTCCTTGGCCCTTTGCTGTTGTTTGGTGTACATAATAACAGATAGTACCGGCTGATGATGAGCATGTTATGTACCTTGTATATGTTTCTTTGAAGGATTTTTGTGAGTAGAAGTTCACAAAGTCCAAAGTGTTCTCACACCACCACTGTGCTAAATCGCAGAGAGCAGCTTTTTCATGGTTTGAGTTGTTGCTGATTTCCTACATTCCTTTTACACTCTATTTTGTACCGGGTGTGTTTGCCACATCGGGTCAATGTCACACACATGGTCACTTCAGGGTCGATCCTATATGACTCTGCACACTGTGTCGTCGATCCAAACTGGATGTCACTGAACCAAAGACCTGTGTCAAAACTCTTACGGGAGCAATATCCCAATGCAGCCCCCCACTGCAGGCCCCGTGAAAGGAAGTTACTTCTGTCGTTGAAACCGCTCGTAGACATGCATGCAGATCTGATATCACACAGATGTGATGAGACCAGCTGTCTCTGTGTGACATGCAACCAACCTGTAAGATCACTCTTATCCGTCCTTGTCTAGAGGCCTTAATGTTTCACTCAGTCTTCTGCTCCAGGAAATGAGTGTTATAAATGCACTATAAAACCACTTCTGTGGTCATACACACTTCTGTCGCCTAATATTAAGCAGTTGTATGGAACTTGACTCAGCATGAGCGATGGCTTCTCATCGGTGAATGATTATCATTGATAGCATGCCTTTGGGAATTTAATTGGAGTGAATAAGGCTCAATTGTCCTGGCAGAATGGTTTATATGAGGTACATTTGCTCTCATGGAGGTGCCTAAAACAACCTGTAGTACCATAAAGAGTTGTAAAATGTGGATTAATACAGTGGTGAGAACGAAGCTTATGAAATAATCTATTTCAGCATTATTGCACTTGTTCTGTAGATCATTTCTTTAGACTGCTGTTCTTTATTTAATTTTTGACCTGGTGTAAATGAAGCAGAATTGTTTTGATTATTTCTGTTATTTGATCCTACTGCAAAGCTAAATCTAAAACGTCCTAACCTTACGGGAACATGTTTGATGAAGAACTTTTATTTGATGGAGGGAAATGTTCTGGATTCACTGTTTAAGTGATTGATTGTATTTGATAAGCAGAATCTTTTCTCTTGAATGTTTTCTACGATTAGTTTACAGAAAAACAAAATACATTGACATCTTCTGTAAATTGTGTCTCTGAACAGAATAAATTCAAAGTTTGTAGTCTTAATCACCGGCCACGGCTGTATGTGGATCAATTCTAACTCTGCATGTACCTCTCTGTCTGATCGAGTTTGTCTTCCTCTGTACTGTTTGGGAGGTGTTCCTTCAATGCAACTCGCATGTGTGTGTGGTTCAGGTATCTTGTTTCATTTGTAGTTATACATGAGTTCTATATTTATGGCAAACTGAGCGATAAATCAAAGCCAACAAGAAAAACAATGTTGGCATAGATATCAAAAAGCAATTTTCAGACAAAAGGAAAATCACAAAATGGACAGGTCTGAGTGTATGAATGTGTTTTAAGACCTTGTAGCACGCTCTACTGAAAGTAAATCTACGTCTGTCAGATTTCTGTGCAATCTGAAGCCTTTTTGACTTGAACAAAAGCAAATAAAACAGCAATTAAACAAATACAAATAACAATGATAAAACGATACAGATTAACAGAGGTGTAGACTAGGTTCACATGACTTTGACTCGTGCGTGTGTGTTTTCTCTTTCATTAAATTGGATTACATGTCAGATGTTGCTGTTATTTTTTCCACATCTTGTAACTTGATTGTGTTATGTTTTGGAAGTGTTTCTTTATACTGAGTTGCGTTTATCTAAAGTAGAAGAGTAACTTGCCATTATCATATAACAACTAATAATAAGCAATAACCTCAGACTTTCAGCTCATCTAAAAGCAAAGCTGACTCGTGTCCTTTTTTTTTTTTTTTTAGACGTTTATCCCTTTTCGGGCCATCTTTTTATGAACAGGACTGGTAATGCAATGCTTATAATATGTTAACGTCTGAGGGCATATGCACAAAATATTGTGAGATGAGTTAGGACAACAGTTAATTGATTTAGATTTCCTCAGTGTAGTTTGGATGAATGATTGCAAAGCGGTGATCTTTTGTGGCCAAAAGTGAAATGATTATTGAAACAAAATGAATTGAAAGTGAATACCTCCAGTGATGGAGACTGGTGTGTTGAAAAACCAAACTTAAAAAAAAAATTAAATCATAAACCCATAAGCCCCTGTTGTATTGTCATAATTACCATATTGCTTTGAGTAAAGTTGCATGTTTTAATTTATAACGTTATGATTATTATTATTATTATCAGTAAATCTACTCAACAAACGTCTATGAGGGATTTGGCTAATTACAGATTATGTAGGAGATTCATTGTTTTGTTTTTATTGTAAAGGATTGTAAAAAAAAAAAAATTCCAAACAAATCAATGCATATTATATTAGAAAGTCAAGTACACTGTATGCACCAATATAAAAGTCCATCTCCATTTGCGCCAAGACAAAATGAATCGAATCTGCAGTTGAAAAGGTCAGAAACTAACGTCGTAAACTGACTCTAACTGGTCTTCGGGGAAATGTATTTTTTCTTGCCCACGGGAGTCTTTCAAATCAACGTGTTCCGCTTTTGAATAAGACTTCATATCCCAGAGGTCACTGCATGTAGCACGTCAATTGACGGGACGCCTTGGCTCACGCGGACTGTCTCTGGGAGTGCTGAGTCGAATATCCTCTCTCGTCTCACCGTTAGGAACCGGCTGCTTTAGTTCACCTGAAGCGGAGACCAAACATTCCACTTCGAGTTGGGACGCTCTCGCTCACTCCACGGGGCGACCTTAACATCGGGGTTCGGGCGGACACTTACCGAGACCAAGAACTACGTTGCCGAAATCTCACACAAGTGAAAATCCAAGACCCACGATGGACCCGAGAGACACTGCCCCTGATTCATGGGAACAAGAGGACGATGTGGAGGCCACAATCGACGGGCAACTTGATTCCGCGTTAATGGCCCTAAATGTGAACGCCAAACCGTTTGTGCCCAATGTGAACGCCGTCGAGTTTGTTCCGACTTTTGCCGTGAACTCTCATTCGGATAATGTGGATTCTGTTGGTAAGTTCCTGGTCACGTTGGGGAGCTACTTTAGCTAGCTGCTAGTCGCTAGCTCGCTAGCCGCCGAACTGACACGCGTTCCTTGAAGCGCGACAAACTAGCTAGCTGCTGGGGTGTTTGGCGTCCCAGTCATTCAGGTGGTGTGCCTCGTGCTGGAAATATAACTACAACCCGTCAATCCTGTCACTGTTACTCGGGCGCTCGACTGGAGAGCGGCCCTATATCGTGTTGGTAACTGTCAAACTGTCTGAAAGTCATCAACCCAGCCGGCATTAGCTGGGTACACCTCACCGGCGCTAGCTAGCTAGCATGTTAGTTAGCTGGTGTGGTGAGCCGCTCAGTGTGAAGTCGATGCCTTTTTAAACTAAGTAACCGAGCATTTTGTTCTTAACGGTAAATATGGCAAAGCAAGAAGTCCTTATGGCAAACGCCCATGTTATCATTGTAAAACGGCCTAACTTCACTAAAAGCTAAGCTCGTCATTGGAAATAGTTTTGGGGAATGTAAGTGTTTGGTGTGACGTGGATGTTCTGACGCATTGCTGGTCAGCAGTGAAACGAAATGTGTCACTGGAGACCTGGACCAGACTGAATCCTGTAATAAACGGCAGTCGTTTTATTTAACTGTTTATTTTCAGCATGCCAGTGGTTTAAGATCTTTCTACTGTAGTCTTAAACACTACACATGGACAATATTACCAAATGGAAGTGTGTGCTCCAACATGTGGAGGTGCTTGACATGAAAAACTGTACTCTTCCAAATTTAACAGGTCCTTGACTTAAGGTGGTTTCTGAAGGCACAGTGAACCCTGTTTATGGAACGTATGATAAACTCTTTAAAACACACACTTTCCTCTGAATTGAGCCTGTAGCAAGAAGTGTAGGTCAGGCTCCTTTTTAAATGAACTTAAAACATTAACCGAACCGTTGTTTCTATTTTAGTTGCTGTTGAAAAGATATCCACCGTGGAGGCGTCAGAAAGTGCCGGTATGTATGGAGTCAGTGTTTGCGTTTTCAATGTCCCCTGTACCTTATGTCATGTACATGCTGCTATTGCTCGCCTCATTGTCCTGACATGTGCAGGCCCACAATGAACGGGTTGGAGTAACAAAGCCTTTAGTGGCTCTTGCATCATTTGTTTCAGAGACCCAATTACTGATGTCCTGTTTGCTTAATTCCTACGTCTTTCAGCATTATTGACTCTTAGCATCTATATCTGCCCCACGGTGCCTTTTGCAGATTAAGAACTGAGTTCATAGTGTTTGACCAACTGAAAAGTGAATTTAGTTGTAGATAAGGATCAGTTGGTTTTTTGTTTTGTTTCAGGCTGCCTGGTTTTTGCTCTTTCCCATTCACTGCGGCATCAGTGTTTACTTATCACTTAAAACAGACATGGCCATATTTCAGTTGGAGATTACGGCACAAAATGTTCAGGAATGTTTCAGAGAATCAGCCAACCATTCAAAAATAATTTGAGAGTGAACTGATTGAATGTTATTTAGATCTGCCACAGGGACCACTTTAAATGAGCAACATATTGTCCTAGAAATAATTTGGATTTTGTCATTTAATGACAAATAAAATAATCCATTCATTTAAGAACAACTTCTCAGAGCAACACTTTTGTCATTCAGATATTTGAACAATGTAAAAAAAAAGAAAGTAAAAATCCTAAATTTTGTTTACACATGACGGCCACAGTTGAGGTTAGCCCAGCTTTTCTGCGTAATATAGCTTGTTTACTGTGCTCACATCGGCAGGTTTCTGTATTATACATTGTAAAGTATTATTAAAGCACAAATACAGTCATGTAACTAAATATGTACTTAACCACTGGAAATCTACACATGGTATCCAAGGATTTTTCTTAAGATGCCATATGGCAAGTTGTAACATAACAGCCCCTTGTGGCAATAAAGCCATGGTCTTTTTAATTTTGTAGTCAATTCAAAAAGTGTTTAGTCTAATTTAAATGTGTGAAGGTTTCTAATGACAGGCGTTTATTGATATTTTAGGAAACCTTGTTAGGTTGATTTACTAAAGATGATTGTTCCTTGTAAATATGAAGTAAGATGTCAATGAAACTGGTGTAGCACTGTAAAATATTTTGTTAAAATTAAATGTTATGGCATAATTATTTCACATCGATCACATTGTAGCCCTGCCCTGAAGCATCCCATCCTTTATGATCTGTTTGACTCTAAATATACCATAATTTACTAAGTAAACATCACATTGTATTGAAGAAGACTATTGAAATTAGAGATTGAGACAAAATCATGTTTGCAATGTTTAATGAATAAATTATTCAAGAGAGAAGTAGAGTAATTTTCTCATAGACTTCTATACCAAAAGAGCTGCCCCTTGACAACCTTTAGAAAAAAATGTAAGATTATGCATTGACTTCACTAGCTTCATTGTTATCTTGTGCAGTGCATTCATTATACACTCAATGATTGTTTAACTTCTTACATTCACTGACCCAGAAAAGTAAATCATGCTAGAAAACTTTAGCAGAGACTGGTATGTTGCTGAAGGTTTTGGTCATGCAGGTGGAAGTTATCGAGAGCAATTAGAGGCGAGTGATTGTTGTTATTGTATAGATGAATGGTTAACAGTCAATTCTTTTTACGGTGTTCCTACATCATGTATCATTCTTCACCACCACCTCTTTAAAAAATAGAGTCTGGGTTCAGCAGTCAGCCTGTTATACTCATGATTGACCGGATTGGCCAGCAGGTGGGGCTGAATCAAATATCCTTCTTTTTTGTGCATTCAAAGCTTTAATTGCCATTTTTGAACGAAGCTCTAACTGTTTTTGATGCTAGAGACGGTTGTTTTTGAAAGGCTGAACGCCAACAATTTGTGTGACTGTTTTGTGAGGTAAAACCATTTTTTTGGATGTTAAAATGATTACATCTATCTGTTGAAATTTGGACTGAGACAACTAAAGTTACAGATAGGATGACTGAGTGTTTGTCACTCGCTGATTGTGTGTTTCAGAATGACAGAGAAAGAGGGAGTGAGAGCCGTGTGGTGTGAAAGGCAACAAAAGGCATGTTGAGATACTAATAGTCTAAACGATGCCAAATCTTTGACCACAGTCCTCAACACCGGGTTTGTGAAGTGCATTTCTAAGCAGGTGACGAGGTCACAGGAATGATTTGGTTATGCTAACATGTGATAAAGGATTTCAACTGGCCCTTATAATATACACAATGTAACCACATTGATACATTTTTCTTTAACATTTCAACCACATGTCTATGTTCAAACTGCCCACCTGGGCAGGTGGCACCTTGCATGTTAAACCCTGTCATCAGTGTGCACATGGGTGGATGATGACATGGGGTGTGCTTTGAATTGTTGGAAGACAAGTAATACAAGCATAGTCCATTTACCAGTTAATCCATGTTGTGGACACATCTTTAACTCACCAGCATCAGGATTGATGCAGCATTCATACTAACTATATTACTTGCCCCCTTTTGTAGTCTCTGATAATACATCCCCAGACAAATATACAGAAAAGCAAACCATTACATCCCAATGGCTCTTTTCTTTTGATCTGAACAAAACATGGAAATTGTTCAATTTCTGTAAATGCAGTTTGTCATCTCAGATGTTCCAAAAGGGAAGTGTAGCAACGGTCTGATATCGATCCTGTGAAAACATTCATGTATATCGTGGCATTTTGGTGTCCATCAAAGTAGGGCTGCAACTCGCTTAATCGGTCCATTATTCTTTCAATTAATCGGATAAAAAATTAATAATTTAAAGCATTAATTTGCAAGTTTTTATTCCAAAAACAAAACTGACGGTGCAAATTTACTGTGAGAAATACAAATCAGAAAACTTAACAGGATTTGTTTGACCATCAGAACTTGTTCTCTACACTCACAGACATGCGCACACACATGCGCAGACACACACTCTCACAAACATGCAGGGACACACACTCAGACACACTCACAGACATGCACACTGAAAAACACTCACAGACATACACACTCAGAACTCAGAGAACAAGAGATGATATTCCAGAAGTAAACACTCAATGTATCAACAGATAACTTACAGACTGAACTTTACCTAAACAAAGGTTATTCGTTAGATATGGAACTACAAATCCCAGCAGCACTTCCTCTGCATGAAGCCACATTATATCGGACTGTTGAACGCAGGTCTGCGTTCTGCACCTCAGAGGAGATGTTTACGCGTTGCTTCTCTTGAAGCCTCCGCGGTATTTTAAAACGAAGACGTTGTCTAACCCAACAGCAACATAATAATCGCGCGACACAACGAATCGATTATGAAATTCGTTGCCAACTTTTTTAATAATAAATTTTATCAATTCGTTGTTGCAGCCCTACATCAAAGCACACCTTCCTACAGAGCCTATTAATACAATTATCAAATCATATTTTCGTGGCACACAGTGAATTTGTTCAAATGTAACCACTGTGTTTAATAGGCATATAATATTATGGCAGTAAGCGTTGCCATATGCAAGTAGTTTGACAATTTGGCAACTAATTCTTGGTCTTTGGTAGGTGTCGACCATAAACGGCGGCACTAGCTGCTTTACTGCCCCACAATTTTGTGCATCATCAAACGTGTAGAATCTGCGCGTATTTTACGCTCAGATTGTAGCTTAAATGTTTTCATAATGGGAAAGTTGCCAATTTTCAATCAGCGTTGTGTCCCTGCAGCACATACAGATGGACGGCACCAAGTCTGCAGGTCGCCTGCTGCTCACACTGCAGTATTACAAAAACCAACCACAGAAACTCAAATATGCTGCTGGGTATTGATATGCACCTCTGTTATGCTCAGAATAGCAGTGGTGAATGAAGAAGTGGAAACAAGAAGCTCTGTGTATATGTACCAGGGTGTTGTGTTGTTTGAAGTAGCTTGTCAAAGGAGAAGGCTGTGGGTGACGTAGACTGTTAATGACTGTGCAGCTCCAGTGGAAAACGGCGACTCGGAGATGACCACAGAGGAGCCGTGGGACCAGAAAGATGCCGAGCCAAATGAGGAGGAGCCAGGAGGCGGGCCCTGTGAGGACCAGGAACCATCGGTGGCAGCAACTACGGAGGAGGAGGCGGCTCCGGAAATGATGGAGGAGGAAGAGGAAACGCCATCGCCCAAGGTTTCAGCTACGCAGCCAGATGCCCCCAAGAAGGAACACATCAATGTTGTGTTCATCGGACACGTAGGTCAGTGGTGACGCCTGTCTTTGTATCAATTTAATCATTCAATAAATGACAAACAGCCTTGGCGGCAGATTTATGATTTTTAACTTATTAATATTTACTATTTTACGATTACTAGAATTGACAGCAAGGCTCCAGACTAACTTCTTTCCTAAATGCCTCACCAGAAATAATTACAACCGTCCCAAAGTTTGCCTAGAGTGGTTATAAAAACAATCAAATCTAATGATTAGGAAATAATTGATTTACATTGTATTTAAATACTTGGCGTGTCCGTGACGTTACTATGTGTCAAACAGTGGCAAAGTAAACGTCCAACTGACTGGCCAATCTGCCGGAAAGCGGCTGTTTTCCATCGGCAGCCTATTGATCGGGGCATCTCTACATGAATAAATGGCTCTCATGTCAAATGTAGCTTCATTGCATTGCTGCTTAGCCTCGTGAGTAGGTGGTTCAATCAGTGTAGTCCAACTCTTATTCCAGCTGCTGCGTTCCATGTCCCGTCTTTGTTAGCAGCTGATGTGTCACCAGATTACGCTCCACAGTTACTCTGTGGCATCAGTGCCAGGTATCAGGGTTGGAGTGCAGTCATTGTGGTCTGTTAGCGCTCAACATCGACTTAAACGCTCCTCCGGTCACACAGCATGGCTACAACATATCGCCTCTCTCCATATTTTTTCTTTTTAAAAACAAAATCACTGCTATTGGTCACCCTTTAGCTCTGTTTGTGGGTTTTTTAAACTAATAAGAGAAAATATTTTTGGACTAAATATTTTAACTTCATTGGCTCCTTAAACTGTTAGCTGAACCTCATATCTCCTCCCAGCCTCGTTCTGAATGAAGTGCTCCCCACAGTGAGAGACAGCAGCAGCTTTGGAGCTCACCATGTGAACCTCTAATCAATGACGGACCAAACCAGTAGCGTGACATTTTGTGGTCCAAATTTTTTTTTGTTGTTGCTTTATTTATGGTAAAAATATATAATAATATAATGACACACCTATGTGCCATTTTATGATCAATATTATTTCACCATATGGAAAGTCGAAACCAACTTTGACCCTGCAGTGTTGAATTAACCCCCGGTTTTCGACATTCGAGTTTCACGAAAGACAGTGACCATCAGTAATGTCAGCGTTTTGTCTGTTCTAACCCCGGCATGTGTTCTTTACCTCCAGACGCTGGCAAGTCCACTATTGGCGGACAAATCATGTGAGTAGCAGTTTCCCATTACTTTCCTTGTAATAATCGAAATGGCATTCACCACATCAGGCTTTGACATATTGTACATTTGTCTTTGGTCCCATCCTCTTTCATAGGTATCTAACAGGCATGGTAGACAAAAGAACCTTAGAGAAGTACGAGAGAGAAGCCAAGGAAAAGAACCGGGAAACCTGGTGAGTGGGAACACCGCTGTGCCTCTGCTTTCCTTCTCGTGAATGTAGAACATGGAAGGATGCTCTATGCTGACCTAATTCAAATGTCATAAGATAATCCTTTATGGCCAGCGAGATCAAGTTGTGAGATATGACTCTAATTTAAATGTTTTAATTGTGTTAATATGGTCAGGAGTTATATGTGGCCGTTGAATCAGCTAGGCCAGTATTGGCTTGGCTCATCAGCGTAGATCTGATAGATGTATCAGTATTGGTACATAATTGTACCAATACTGGTGCAAATCAATACCTGATTGGTCACCAAATCATGCCTGTAATATCAATTCTGTCTCCCAGGTATCTGTCTTGGGCTTTAGACACCAACCAAGAGGAGAGGGACAAAGGCAAGACGGTTGAGGTGGGGCGAGCATACTTTGAGACAGAAAAAAAGCACTTTACCATCTTGGATGCTCCAGGCCACAAAAGCTTTGTGCCCAACATGATCGGAGGTGCATCGCAGGCAGACCTGGCTGTTTTGGTGAGTTCAGAGAATTACCAGCAGTGTTAAACATCGGATCCAAACTTCACTCGTAGGCTCTGTCGGCCCAATAGTTTTAGAAACTAATTCTAATCGCCTAAGCCTGAATTTACTGAATGTTTTTTTGTTACATTTGAAGCTTCTATTAAGGTTTTGAAGTGATGCTTTGAATGTCTGTCAAGCAGAAGTACAGCATTTGATTATTTTATGAATGAAGCTGCAAACTATTCGGCACAGCCCTAAAGATCTGCACAAACTGCCATAACCCAACCCGGTTTGCATCTACATAACTTCTCCCAACCAAAAAGACGAAGGCAAATTAAACCAGAAAAAGAGGTTGTTTACTTTAAATCGTTAAAACAAATAGTTTTTGTTTCATTGCCAGAAGTTCAAGTTGTCTAAACATCAGCAACATAACGTAAAGCCTTGTTCAGCAAGGTTCCAACACATTTCCTAGCCATTGGAAACACATGCATAGCTATCCAACTGAGTTTATGTCCTCTGTAAATGTTTAAGATATGGTCATTGTGACATTAGTTAGCTACAGCAAAGGATCCCTCCTGTGTTTCCGTAGCACTTGTAGACAAAACCACTGACTGACTGACTGTGTGGCCTCCCAGGTGATCTCTGCCAGGAAAGGCGAGTTTGAAACTGGTTTTGAAAAGGGTGGACAGACGCGAGAGCACGCCATGTTGGCCAAAACGGCTGGCGTCAAGCACCTGATAGTTCTGGTGAATAAAATGGATGACCCAACAGTCAACTGGAGCCTGGAGAGGTGGGTAGATCACACTGAGCAAACGGAGCGAAGGCATTCCAAACTCCCGGCTCATGAGCAGCTCATGAGTCACGTCTGTAGAATATCAATGAGTAAATTTAAAGCAGATGTTCCTCTGCTCAAACTGAATTACAAATTATGGTGCATGTCGTCCCTGTTGTATGTCCAAAACCCTGTGTTTTTAACATCATTTAAAGTTGTCAAAGTTGGTATGTGCATGTGGTGGTGTTTGATTGGACTTCATTTCATTGAGAGTTGCTTTCATGTATGTAAGTGTTCATACGATGTGAACACAGATACCTGGGATTCAGGACATGTCCTCTACATACACATGAAAGGGCTGCTGCCGTATTCTGAGTCGTTCTTCATCCCTCCTGTGGTTGAACCCTCAGATATGAAGAGTGTAAGGAGAAACTAGTGCCATTTTTGAAGAAGGTGGGCTTCAACCCAAAGAAAGACATTTACTTCATGCCGTGCTCCGGCCTGACGGGAGCCAACCTGAAGGAGCCCACCGACATGTGCTCCTGGTACACGTACGTCTTTCAGCTTCCTCATCGCCTCTCTGTGGTCTCCATGGTTACTGTGTAGACTGTTCATCCATGTCTGCTAACTGCTGTCCTGTTTGATGCTATTGCAGAGGGTTACCATTCATTCCACACTTGGACAGTTTGCCACATTTAAAAAGATCAAGCGATGGCCCCGTCAGATTGCCCATCGTAGACAAATACAAGGTAAGAAGAAGATGTTTAGCCCGAGCTGGATTCATGCGTTTACAAGGAAGCCCATGAAAGGTTGTTGGTTTCAGGCCGCTGCCACAAGCAACTTTCTATAGTCTAAAAGGTGTAGGCCTGGGTAACATTGGTGTTCAGAAAGGATTTAAAATGCCTTTAGTTTTTGACAAATATGTTTATTGTATTTTATACATAATCTACAAAACCACAATTTACATTAAACGTAGAAGTGGAATACAATTTAAATATGTTTGTGCAAAGGCATGTTCCATCCAACACTTAATAGTTGCAAAATCAAAACTAAGTTTTGACCCAATTACATGAATGCTTTTTTAATTGTGAAGCATTTGCTGCTGGTGCATGATTTATGATGATAAATCTGGATGGCTGGGGACTGCGAAACATCCATTTCATTCCACCACTTGCCAAACAAGTTGAAACGTGGCTGGTTAATAAGCCATTGCCACCAGGGAACACTCTGTATTTCACAATACATCGTAGTTGGATAGTCTGGTGATGTCATTGTTTGAATTTGCAGACAGACATGGAACATTTGATTAGTACACAGATTTAACTTTTGCATGTTCTGCCCTGCTTGTGAAAGTCTGACTGAGCGTATTGAGCCCTCTCTTGAAGGAGTAAACATTTAAGCTTCATCATATCCGTTTGTAAAAAGTTTTCTCTGAACTGATACTCGCACAACAACGGATTCCTGTTTTCTCCACTGCTCTGTAACACTGCATCGATCTGTCTCATCAGGACATGGGCACTGTGATTCTGGGCAAACTGGAGTCGGGCTCCATCTATAAAACACAGCAGCTGGTCATGATGCCAAACCGGGTAAGATATCCCACGAGCCCTTTCTTCCATCAGCGGGAACCAAAAAGGATGAGAAACGAGAATGCAAAAAATACTATCAAACTATTTCTTTATTTTTCTAAATGCCTTCCACCGGCAATTAATATTTTGTTCAAACATATTTACTAAATAGAACATGTACCACTGGTCGTGTGTCATTTGTGTCATCAAAAAGTAACTAAACCCAGGAACTTCAAGCCTGTAGAACGTCACACTTGCGTCACCTTTTTTTCTGTTGGTCATGTAGCGTTCTAATCTCAGTACTAGACGTTCTCTACTTTCTGTGGCCATGAAATCAGGCGTCATTTATGGGGGTTGCGAGTGTTCCCGCTGTCAAAGTGACATTGCACCATTACACTCGATTGTTCGCCACCTGGCTCCAGATCAGCCGATGGCACTATTCGGTCTGAACCGTGCGTATTTATCGATATGTACAATTCAATACATAACTCTAAACTGTTTTTGTGTCAATGTATTTACTGACTATTAGCGTCAACTAGGTACCTTCAGTTTAGTCCTACACATCGAGTTCTCCCTATTTTTTTATAACGGCACCAGAAAACACAATCTGTTGTCTTCCCTCTCCATGTTTGTCTACCTTTCCTCATGCAGCATGTGGTGGAGTTGTTGAGTCTCCTGTCAGATGATGTGGAGACAGATGATGCCCAGCCGGGTGAAAACCTTAAGCTGCGGCTCAAGGGCATTGAGGAGGAAGAGATCCTGCCGGGCTTCATCCTGTGTAACGCTGAGAACCTCTGCCATTCGGGGCGCACGTTCGACGCCCAGGTCAGTGTCGCCCAGCGGCCTCATGCCAACCGTCACATTGGACAGTATTAATGGGCGGGGAGCCCCTGAGGGATCGTTTCCTGATTGGAGGACTCAAGCGAGCAGCTGGTGTTGTGGTCAATCCCCCTCCTCCCCCTCCCGTTACCACTGTTTGGATGCCTTTGAGCAAACTGCACCAGTGGGACCAGAGTAGTGGGAGTGTTCATTAAAGTGACGACATGTCAGTTGTCCTGGTACCTGCTCATAACCACTCTCACTCTTTTCCTCACAGATCGTCATCATCGAACACAAATCCATCATCTGTCCGGGTTACAACGCTGTCCTTCACATTCACACCTGCATTGAAGAAGTGCAAATTACAGTAAGAGCTAATGCTAACCTCAGTGTTCCCCTGTTACAGAAAGACGGTGTCCCGCAAGACTGGAATCATTATTTACTTTTAGAAGTGGACGAGTGACGTCTGAACAAATGTAGTGTGCTGCTTTTTCTCGGAGCAGTCTGATGGGGAATGCTTGTGTCACGCCTGTGGCTGTGCTGATGTTCTGTGCCTTCTGTCTGCAGGCCTTAATCTGTCTGGTAGACAAGAAGACCGGAGACAAGAGTAAGACACGGCCACGATTCGTCAAACAGGACCAGGTCTGCATCGCCCGTCTGCGCACGGCAGGAACCATTTGCCTCGAGACCTTTAAAGACTTTCCTCAGATGGGACGGTTCACCTTACGGGACGAAGGTAGCTTTTTATTCTAAATGAATTGTGTTTTAGATTTGACATTTAGTCTAAGAACGCTGAGAGAATGGAAATGGAGATAAAATGTGCGTCACAATTCCCAAAATGAAGCCATGCACTTGCCATACTAGAGTGCTTCCCTTCAGAAACCTCTAATGGAGAAACGTTTAACGTGATGTCAATGTGCGCCCACACGCTGCGCTCGTCTCGGCCTCATGGTCGTATACATTATTATTATTGTCTGCCGCCTCAGCCAACGGACGGTGATTTAGATATGTTTGACTTGGAATTCTTTTTGTCTTTTAGTTACTTGGAAATGTTGAACAGTGAACCTGATGAGTTCCTAAAGGTTTTAAATGTTGTACTCTGCAT
Organism: Clinocottus analis; assembly: GCF_023055335.1. Classification (NCBI taxonomy): domain Eukaryota; kingdom Metazoa; phylum Chordata; class Actinopteri; order Perciformes; family Cottidae; genus Clinocottus; species Clinocottus analis. Next base: position 1,370,070 of record NW_027176087.1, read on the forward strand.
CAGTGAGTGAGGCTGAGATCCAAATGTGACGGTGGTGTTGTGTTTGTGCGTCTCAGGTAAGACCATCGCCATCGGTAAGGTGCTGAAGCTGGTTGCTGAGCGGGACTGAAGAGGACAGCGCTGCCTGAGAGTCTTAGTGAGAAGGAATGGGCGGAGCTCGGTCATAACCCGCCCACACAGTTGTCAGCGGCGACAGCACCTCCCTGTCACGCCCCCCTTCTGCGTGCCGAAGACCAGCTTCAGAAAAGAACTCATGTGAAAAAGAACCCGTTTTTAAGCAAATGACACAAGATGAAGTCCACGAGTCGGCTTTCTCATATTGAGAGCTCAGCTATGCCATTTCTGGGTCAGCCCACCTCCACCTCCCTACTCTGGTCTGCTCAGCATTACATGAGGGTTTTTTCTTCCAAAATTTTTTCTTGCTTTCATCAATGACAAATGGCGGAAGATGTATCTGTAAACCGATGTGGACCAGGATCCTGCTTGGATTATTAAGGATGATTTTCAGACTTAAATTGCAAAAGAAATGGTTTGAAAGAACTTAACCAGTTGAAACCAAAATGTTGATCTTGGGTGTACACGTTTCCCTTTGCCATACCCAGTTTTGGTTTCTCGTGGCGTTCTGGCAGTGTGCTTGAGCGTGTTCAAATGTTATTAAAGCAAACAACTATGACAATAAAATGATAAATTGGGAAAACAAAGTGTGTTCATTTTCAGAGAGTTCCAGTGGCTGCTTTCCTATTCCTAACAGTCATGCTACAGTTATGGTTTTACAGCGTTCCCAATGTACCCATTTAAACATGTCAGGCCATATGTTGTCTTGTTAGAATACTGTTTGAGCATTGCGTTTGAGGAATAGTTATTAAAAGTGTTTTCCCAGGTTGTTCCAGTGAGTTGGCCTGACATGTTGAATGGGCTCTTGTATCCCTGTGAAGTGGTTTGTCCACCAGAGAGCACTGACACCTTTGTTTTCACACTGTAATGGATACCCACATGTACAAGCCATGAACTCGATCCATGTGTGGCTCCAGTTATGGATATTGCATAAAGCTGAGCAACGCTCAACATAAATGTTTGAACGAGTGATGCTGCCCGGCAGCACCGAGTAAAGGATCCAGCTGGGGACATCTGGAATGAAGGTGGATGCAGCGGTTGTATATTGTTACAGGAATCACTGTAATTTACCAAAGATTTCCATTAGATTTAGTTCAAATGGTTAAATTAAGAGCATCCCCTTTTTTAAAAAAAAAAATACATGTCATGAAAATGCCTTTGTTCTCAAAACAATTATTATTATGACTTTGTTCAACACCTGTTCTTGAAATTGCTGAACATATATTTCCGTTAAGGTGCCTGTACTTTTACCTGAGTACATCCATCATTTACTACAATGTGTTTCACATGGACACAATGTATGTGTTACACAATCATTTGTCTGGCTGCTGTCTTTATTACAATACTTTTAAAGTTTAGATTGAACAAAATATTTTATATTTGCAAACTGCTCATTTGATGCAAAATAGATCAAAGATTAACATATTTTTTACATTTAACTTTAGAAGTAGGATTTTAAATGTAGGCTTTTTACTTGTAATAAAATACGCCGAGATAGTTTTATTGCTACTTTAACTTAAGTAAATAATGCACAAATTATGATCTTTTATTTTCCTGCTATTATGATGAGAGTATCACTAATCCGCTGAGGAGTGGAGCGGCTTTAGTGATGCTGAGCCTGATGTGGGGGCAGTCAGTCTGTCAGCGCCGGTCCAGCAGAGACACAGACGGGCTTTGGGTAAGATGAACATTTTGCCATTTCATACTTATCTGTATATTTAATGTAGCTGATGCGATGAAGCTTCACATGAATCCTCACCATGGATCTGTTGAGGGGATGTTGATGTTCATGCTGAACCTGCATCTGCAGAGTGATGTTCTACTCTAAAGTTCAGGCTTCTTGCATGTTTTATGTCGTTTTGCAGCGGGTTTCCTTCAAAAGCAATCATCAAAACTAAAATAGAAAAATGTCAGTGTTTTTCATTATAAAATACCTGCCATTATTCACTGTTTGTATTAATGACTCCAAATCCCATGAAAAGGTCCAAACCAGCGATGAGCTGGTTTGGACCTTTTCGAGTGTCGTGGAGCGTCGTGGAGAAGCTGTTGCTCGTAACAGTAACATCGGCTGTGGCTGTTCTAATCATGTGGGCCAGCAGTCATGAGCACATGAACGTGACCTGAACCCGAGGCCGCTAAACAGAGTTCAGCCATCATTCCATCATCAACACCTGAGAGTTCACGTCAGCGGGGAGATGTCCACCTGTCCCTGTTCCTGCTTTGACTACGTGGAGACGGCTCACTCTGTGCTTTGAGCTAACTGTTAACGTGTTGTTTAACAGGATCGTCTCTTAGATTAGTGTGTTAGCATCCTAACATTAGCTAATTAGTAGTAAACAGAGTCCAGCTGAGGCTCATGGGTATTGGACACATCAAAGCGAAAAAGTTCTTCCCGTTCTTCCTGATGGGAACGTACAGAGGTTTCCTTGATTTAATGGACATTTATTCAAATGTTGTGAGGATTGTCAGCATGACATCGCAGATGGACTGACCGACTCCACCTGACCTACAAGTGCAAAGGTTGACCTCTTCAGAAGGAACGGCTGGGCTTCAGACTGAGACAAACCCAGAGATTCATCCCCATCGGGACACCAGAGAGTATTGCTGTGTTCTTTTCATTGGATTAAATCTGTGGTTTTCAATCTATGGGGTGCGACTCTCTAGCGAGGTGCGGGGGGAGATGCAGATTCTTACATTTTTATTTATTCATTGATTTTTTTAAGAATCTTTTATTAATCCCACAGTGGGGGAATGATTCTCTGCATGTCATCATCCTTAGTAATGAAGGAGCTTTGTGCTGCTGTGACGCTCTGGGGCTTCAGTGTCTTGCTCAAGGACACTTCAACATGAAACTATGGGGAGAAAACAGGGACCCAACCGGCTTCCTTGCTCATCTTTTTTGCCAAATATAAGTTATTTTTTGCACATATATAATAATTCCCCCACTCGGGCGAGATGCAGAAGTAAGAATCCTTTATTAATCCCACAGTGGGGAAATTATTCTCTGCATGTCATCATCCTTAGTAATGAAGGAGTTTTGTGCTGCTGTGAAGCTCTGGGGCTTCCGTGTCTTGCTCAAGGACACTTCAACATGAAATTATGGGGAGAAAACAGGGATCCAACCTCTTTTTGGCCAAATATGAGGGGTTTTTTTGCTCATATATAACTTTATTTGCATTGTTTTAACAAAGTGATTGCACATGTTATTAGTTTTTGTCAGATGGCGCAATCTGGTTTACTTGAAAGGATTTTAATTTTCTTTAATCTATTAATTAAAAAAGCACGGATGGAGGAGTCTCAGAAAGTTGGACTATTTTGTTCCATGTTGTTGGGGCGGTCGGGCCCGAACTTTTTCCTTCCTCCAAAGCGGGGCGTGACAGAAAACTTTGAGAACCACTGCTTTCATTGTAGAATAATGTCAGACTGCATCCAGTACTAGCAGCCTGTGTGACCCGTGGTGTTTGTGCATCTGGTCTCTGCAGTGTCCCCCAGTGTGACCATGCTCTCCACATCAGTCCCCATATCAACCATGGATGGGGAGGACGCTGAAGCCTCCACGCCGCTCAACCCTCTCCTGGACAGGAAGTCAGCCGGCGCTCTGGCTCCATCCTGCTGGCTCCTCTACTTTAGGCCCATCGTGGCCATCGGTGTTGGTGCGCTGCTGTTTGTGTCGGGCACCACGGTGTCCCTGCTCTCCTTCACCCAGGTAGGCACGGTCCACTACCTGCTGGGCCCGCTGTTCCTCTCCGTGGGGCTGATGTTCCTGGTCACCGGGCTGGTCTGGGTCCCCGTGCTCAAACAGAGCCTGGAGCAGAAGCCGCTCACTGAGGTCCACCATGGCAAGGGGGATCAGAGGGAGCACACACACCACTGATGGGAACGCTGGGAACCAGTAACCATCTGCTCTGAGAGCAAGGGGATGTGTACACTGGCAGAGATTAACAGTCGGGACGTCTCAGCCTCACTCAGCGTTCTTAACTTAGTCTGGATTATCATTTAATCTCGCTCATCATGCAGTCCGACATCCAGCTCATGTCCTGTTTGCTAAGCTAATCATTTGATGCTGTTCAGTTTGGGTATGTAAAAAAACACATTTTACTAAATAATATTTGGATTTTTCTTTATTTAGCTGACTGTTATTTTGTGTCAACGTCTCCCAACATGAAGGTCCCTGTCCTGTGAACACCTTGTGTCCTACATGTAACCTTCAATGTGCCGTCCTGTCCAGCTCTGTGTTTAAATGCTTCATTAGCCTGAGAAGGAAGAAGGAATACTTCATTCTCACGTTCATCTGAAAAGGTTTTTTTTGCTGAGCATCAACTCTACACAGAGCCAGGAATCACATTCTGGTGAGGAAATCATGAATGTATGAGTCTATCGGCCTGAGGAATAGAAATAGAATAGAATAGAAATAGAATAGAATAGAAATAGAATAGGCCTTTTGTTTGTTTGCAGTCACCCTGGAAGATGTGGCTAATAGACTTTAAGATCGTTATGTCCTTAAGTTACAAATCATTTTATCTTAACAAGTAGGAACTCGTGTTTCAAAGCCATTATTGTTTTAATGTGATTCATAGTCAGAGCAGAGACAAGACGTTTCTGTTGTCGTCCTTGTGATGTCACAGCCCTGTGCTACTGTCAAATCCAATAAACAGTTCCTCCACTTCAGACTCCTCTCTTTATTATTCACTTTGACAATAGAACCCATTCAAGAGCCATGTGAACCTCACATGTACCACTGGAACATGTGAGAGGTCATGTGAACCTCACATGTACCACTGGAACATGTGAGAGGTCATGTGAACCTCACATGTACCACTGGAACATGTGAGAGGTCATGTGAACCTCTCATGTACCACAGGAACATGTGAGAGGTCATGTGAACCTCACATGTACCACAGGAACATGTGAGAGGTCATGTGAACCTCTCATGTACCACAGGAACATGTGAGAGGTCATGTGAACCTCACATGTACCACTGGAACATGTGAGAGGTCATGTGAACCTCACATGTACCACTGGAACATGTGAGAGGTCATGTGAACCTCACATGTACCACAGGAACATGTGAGAGGTCATGTGAACCTCACATGTACCACTGGAACATGTGAGAGGTCATGTGAACCTCACATGTACCACTGGAACATGTGAGAGGTCATGTGAACCTCACATGTACCACTGGAACATGTGAGAGGTCATGTGAACCTCACATGTACCACTGGAACATGTGAGAGGTCATATGAACCTCACATGTTCCTGTGGTACATGTGAGAGGTCATGTGAACCTCTCATGTACCACAGGAACATGTGAGAGGTCATATGAACCTCACATGTACCACAGGAACATGTGAGAGGTCATATGAACCTCACATGTACCACAGGAACATGTGAGAGGTCATGTGAACCTCTCATGTACCACAGGAACATGTGAGAGGTCATATGAACCTCACATGTACCACAGGAACATGTGAGAGGTCATATGAACCTCTCATGTACCACAGGAACATGTGAGAGGTCATCTGAACCTCACATGTACCACTGGAACATGGAAGAGGTCATGTAAACCTCTCACATGTACCACAGGAACATGGAAGAGGTCATTTGCCGAGGATCGAACCACCGATTCTCTGATTGAAGGATGACTCTGCCAGTAACAGTATTCACCGGACCCATTGGAAGGCCATTCAGTGGAGGTACTGCCAAACAGTTAGATTCAAATATATAAAATATATTATCATCATCATCTTTATCATCATCATCATCATCATCATCATCATCACCATCCCTGTGTGTGGACCTTCTGGGGGAGTTTCATATCTCCTCTGTTCATGTTCTCTATTTCATTTGACCAATCTGTCCCATGCGGGTCATTTCCTGCTGCCCATCTGTCTCATTGGATCCTCGTCGGCTGTTGCTCTCCTTCATTTATTTATTTATTTGTCATCTTCTCCGTAAGCCGCTGTGGCTGCTGGTGGGCTGTGTAAATCCTTTAGGACCGGATTACTGAGGCAGAGAAACAATGCTGGACAGATTCATCTCTGATTGTTCTCTGATCAACATGGCCACACACACACACACACACACACACACACACACACACACACACACACACACACACACACCCTTATTGGGGCTGTGGCTTCAGGCCAAAGACCAGCGGATGAACTGATGTGACCTGATCTAACCTGCAGCTCATCCATCTGTGTGTGAGCAGAATGCAGATACAACAGAACTCTGTGAGTGATTTGTTTGGCACAACAACACACAGGATGCAAACAGGCCTACAAAGTGCGAATGTGGCCTGTTTCTATGTTTTCTGACAGCTGCCACTGCAGATGCTCGATACCAAACACCTGTAACCTGCACCATGAATGCTTATCTGGAGGTTATGGACACAATGCCCATTGACATGATGAAAGATCATTTATAACTGGAGATCTAACGGCAGATCTTTCTATTAGAGGACGACCCGCTCTTCCTCTGAGCCGCTGTCCAACTGAATATTATATACGACATAATTAATACAAATAGATGATTATGTGATCCTCTGTCTGGGTTCATGTATTGATACAATGTTTCAGACTGTGGTAACAGTGTATTCATATGTACATGTATGTAAGTACTGTGCATATTCCTTCATATTGAGCTCTGGCTCTGGAGTCAATGCTCTGATGTGTCTTTTATTCTATTTTGAGCTTTTTCATGTTTTACACTGACTGTTTTGTAATGTTTAAATTAATGTTTCTAATAGTATTTGTATCTTCTTTACTTGTGCATTATGTTGTGAGACACATGAAGTGCAGCCCTGCAGCTCTGTCATCAGCCTCTCACCTGAGCTGTCTTCCAGGTGAACAGTCCTCACGAGCAGGTGGGGCTCTTGGCCCCGCCCCCTCGGACACCACGCCCCCCTGAGCCTCGGCAGACTACCTGTCCCGAGCCTCACCTGATCACCTTACGGCGCTCGGGAGCTCGATGCCAGGGCACAAAGGCTCGCGCAGGCCGTGTGTGTGACATGGAGCCGGGGTACCGCGGCCTGGGCCGCTGCGCGTGCTGCTTCTGGCTCGCGGTGGCCTTTGATGTCGTGGGGCTGCTCGTGCTGCTAACCGGCGTGTTCGTGAGCGTGTTCTTCTACGACCTGCTCATCTACGCGGGAGCCATCGTGATCTTCCTCAGCCTCATCTGGTGGGTGTTCTGGTACTCCGGGAACATCGAGGTCCCCCCGGCGGAGCTCGAGGATGACGTCGGCCTCCTGAAGAAGGACAAGGGCGGGCTGAGCGGCGCGGTGCGGCGGCTCTCCAGCCGCGTGTCCAGCGGCATCAGGACCTCGTTCCGCAGGAACGGAGCGCCAACGCGCGCGACCCGCACGGAGGGGTCACGCGGGGGGGCGACGGGGGCCCCGCAGGTGGAACAGGTGTCCGTTTCTATGGCAACGATGACCCCACAGGGGGATACCCCGCACTATGCTGTCTCGGCAGCGGCAGGCTGTGACGTAGAGATGCCGCACACAACTACAGAGAGCTCCCCGACATAGTGGAGGCCGACAGGTGAGGCCTTCACACAAGACCACCTGTAAAGTATCTGTGTGTGTTTTATTACACATGTTTTTTTTATTATATCCCTATATTTCACTGCAGCAATATTTGATGTCGTAGATTTAGACTTTGGAATAGAGAACACTACTCTCAGAGTCCCAGAGCCAGCTCCCGCTTCAAACCAGAAACTTGAAGCTTAAATGGTCAAATGACTATAATGGTGGAAATGAGATCCATACATTTCAACATTTGGTCATTCAACTCTGCACATGTACCAACAGCCAGGATTTAAAAAGTGCTCAGGTCCTACTCTCCAAGGTGACCCCGCCCAAAGAAGAAAAGCTTTACTTGCCACAGAAAGGACATTTTATGTATCATTGTTTTACATTTTGTTTCAGTTTTATGTATTAAAACTGTACAATTATATTTTCATTAATATGAAAGTTTCAGTCATATGTCGCTTCGTGATGATTGAAAGGCTGTTTCTAAATGGTTTTGCGTCGACAACTCATGGTCTCAACACAATATTATTTTATATCGATGCAATTGAATGTTCAGAAGCATTTTTGTTTTTATATTTAATGTTTTATATATATATTAAATGTTATTTATATATATATATATATATATATATATATATATATATATATATATATATATATATATATATATATATATATTAAATGTTATATATATATATACACAGTATATATATAACAGGAAAAATACATTTAAAATGTTCTGAGGTTATGGACAGGGAATTATAGTCCTGTTGTTATAGGGTTCAAACGCATAAATGATTTGAATATTTCTGAATTCTAGACCTATAGAAAGCTTTTGTTTTTCATTTTCATTCTTTGATGCGGTTTGAATGCGGAACTAAAAGGATTCCAGTGCTGCAGCAGTTAGGACTCTTATCTTTGGATCAATCATTAACCAGTTCTCTGCTCACTAAAAGACAAGCCTTGTTTAAACAATAGCAGCCCCTGATCACCTGCAGAAGTGTGTGTGCACACACACTGACGATAACGTGTCCTTCCTTCTCCCCACAGGCTGCGGGGAGCCGGCCCCCCACGGCCCCCACAACCTCCACGGCCTCCAGCTGCCTCCAGCTCAGGCTCCCTCTTTTACTATTCATGTGTTTTCTGAGAAATTATGAATATAGATGATGGTATTTAGAAAATGTGTTGCTAAGCACAGCTTTATTTCTATGTATTTTCCTAATAAACGTTGGGTTTGAATCAGTGGGGTCCATTCTGTCTGTGTGAGATCCAGAGACATCAGAGATATTGTCAGAGATACACATCAGAGAGCCGTCATCACGACTGCTTAGTGAGACTAAACCGTCTTGTGCTGATTCAGTGTGTCTCTGATGTGTTCTTACAAAGGGTTAACAATGCATCACTGCATCAGGAGTTAAACTACCTGTGAGGCAGTAAATCAGAATAAAAAACACCAGACATGTTTGGAGTGTTTGGAGTGTCATTATCCTGTCATATCTTCCATCAGTGGGATTGGATTCCTCCATTTGAAAGAGGGAATTATACAATAACCAATCAACATTTAACCTTCAACATGTTCGCTACTAGTTATGGAGTCATATTGGAGTCATATACTGAACTAAAATGGACTTATTTAAACTATCCAACAAATTCAATTTGGACAGAAATCGTCTTCCTCAGGTGTGCCATCGATGTGTGACTGAGTCAGTTAGTCCCGATGGGGCAGGTGGCACCTTGCATGGTAGCTCCTCCCATCAGTGTATGAAAGGGTGAATGATGACATGTTCGAATGCTTTGAGTGGTCAGAAGACTAGAACATATCTAAGTACAGTTTATTTAACTGGTGACCTCCAGCAGACAGACAGTGAGCTGGCAGGTGAACAGCATCTCCAGGTCAGCAGCTGAAGAGAGAGAGAGACTTTCCCAGAGGAGTTGTCGAGACCAAAACAGCTAGAAGGATGGAGGAATGTACATTCATCAGGTGACACAAACACAAGCAAAAGGCACATAAGCAACAGTTTGCTAACATGTTTTCCAGTCAGAGCTGGAAATGATGCGTTCTTTTGGGTTTTGGAGTGCTCGGATTGTTCAGGTGTCCATTCTCGCCCAGGTCCAGGTGTGCATATACATTCATATTCATATAAATGTAATAGTATAGCAACCTAAGAGCAGTCTTAATACAATGTATTAGTATATATTCCCAGCTTTGTTGTTATAACATACACACACATACACACACACTGGTATTGACAGATGGACTCTGATGTGGACACTTTGATTAAATAAGTATATCTGGACTCATCATTAACCTCTACCCTTTAACCTATGATCGAAGTATTAATTACTGGCAAATCAGTCCCCATGATGGTTGATACAGGTGCTATAGTGAACAGCACCGCCATCAGCCCATTGGGACCAGAGGCATAACACAAACCCAAATAAAGAATTCTGATAGATTGATCTTTGACTCCAACCTCACCTGGGACCAGTCTGTTCCACACAGGTCACCTGGTTGGTTCAGGTCCAAGAGCCTGAGCCTGATAACTGCAGTTCAATGCCTGACCTTCGGCCTCAACCAGACACACCAGACATGCAGCACAATGGAGAGGATACAGAGAGCCACCGCTCTTTGCTGATCATGAAGCTTTTTACAATCCATTCATTTAAACTCTTAACTTTGATTTTGAGTACAACAAGATGCTCAATAGAATCACGAGGATGAACAAAGTAATACCTGAGAGGTAGAGTCATGGAACAGGAGTACATGAGTTGGATGGGCTGCTGGTTTCTCTGTGACCCTTACCGTACTAGATTATTTACATAGTAAGGTTCTGGTTAGGGTGTTTTGATCCTTTTAGCCACTTAAACTGGTTGCAGCAGCCGACATGTTGCGCAGAAAAAGCTGAATATGTATATGTGATGTCATCAATAAATGGAGTGGCTCACTGGCTGCTGAGCAGAATGCTGGCAGCAGGCTTCCTCGTTCCCACCCTTGTTGATAACAGGCCTCGGTGTAACCTTTGGAACCCGCCGGTTTGATTCTCCTGCTGTTTCCTCTGACTGCAGCTGTGCTCTACTTCTACACTACAGAGCCCACAACTACACAGCAAAGAAGGAACACACACATTTACTGTGACAACTTACTGTGTAGCATTAGTTCTAAATGGGAGGAGTGAGTTTAATGTACATTATTCTATTATTATGAGGATTATAAATCCTCAGGTCAGCCACCATGATACTTGATGGATAAATCAATGATTTAACATATATATACAGATTGTTAACTTTGGTGTTTTCTGTATAACTACAAATAAAATAGATGTTTTTCCTCTCTATGTCATCAATAAAAGTCTCTGTATTTGATGTGACTGTTCTTTTTTACACACTCAGGTGGTTTTCACTAGATACAAGAAGATGTTCTTTAAAACATACATTTGAATTATTATTATTATCATTATTGTTGAAACTCTGTTCTACTTGTTGCTTAAAAGTATTGTGCCCTTTTTCAAAGAGATTTAAGCTAAGTTTTAAAGTGCGGGACTGTAGTATATGTTCAGTAATGATGTCACTGTTTTGAAGTATGGATGGAAGTTGATTGAGGCATTTGATTTATTTTCAGCTGTATCTTCCACAGTGTGGTTCCTGGTATTGAGAGGGAAAGTGGTAAACTGCTCATTCTTTGTGTGCTTTATTTACTTTTTTGGCTGAAGGGAGTTTTCTTTAGTCTAGAAATGATCAGGATCATCCTCAAACTCCAACATGTGTAATATGTAGAATATGTATTGCACTCAATGTCAGTAAACCCACCAACATACACACACGTCATCAGTAGTGTTGGTTGTTGACTCGATTACCTCCTCAGCAGGAGAGCGGATTCAAAAATAAAAACTCCTCTTAAGGAAGCATCTCTTTACTTTAATTTGACCATCTTACGTTGCTCGATAATAGATTTCAGACACATATTGAGTGTTGTGTGTTTAATTGAGCTCAAACTGTGTTAGTCTCGTGTGTCTTGTTTCTTTTTCAAAAGTTGCATGTGGGGTTTAAAAATGTCACTTTGGTGGCGCCTAGTGGTCGAATCAAAACGAAGACCGGGGCGCTCCGCTACATACAGAGCTCCAGCACATACATAGTCTATAACAGGTGCAGCTCGTTGTGAACAATCTGGGACTCAACCTTTTAAAATCCAAAATATAAAAATGAAATGTGTTACCAGGCCGTCCCTGCAGCATTGACACTGTCTGCCGGCTGCAGGCGTCCTCGCTCTCTCTGACGTGCACACACTCTCCTTCCTCTGACTCTGCTGGTGGATCGGATACAAAACACTCACTTTACAATAAGGCTTTACACGTACAGTACATGCGACAATAAAACACTGATTCATATGAATTTCATATCATAATTACCTGCAAAAAGAAATTCCCCCTAAAATCTAACTCTAGTTTTCAGTCGTGACCCCCCTCACCCCTGTCCACATGTGAAGTTCTGTTGTTCATAAAAGGGTCACATTACCTGCCCACGGACCTTGAGGCAAACATGTGCTACTATGAAGCCTTATAATATATATATATATATATATATATATATATATATATATATATATATATATATATATATATATATATAGTTTCTTCCATTATGTTTGCAAACGGCCAAGTCACACATATGATCAAGTCCACATGAGACTTCGAAGAAATATCCACAGCCTGTTCTCCGTCATGGTGTCTGATAGTTTTAGGGTATCTGGATGGATGAATAGGCCTGTCTTTTAAAGTGCACGTTAAGAACCTAGTGAAGACAATTGTATCAACCTGATATGCAATTTATTTAGTCCATCAACCTTGAGTAAAAAAAGATCAAGCTCTCAATTGAAACATCTTACCACTTAATCCATGAAGGTTTGTTTGAAACATGATCCTGTTGACATACATTTGGAGCTTCCGGCACAAAGAAGGTCTGTTTCAAACTACTTTGTTAACAACTTCAACAAACAAGTTTGAAGATTAAGAATACTTATTCTCGATTTAAAGTTGTCTTCATTCGACCATTGTTTGTAGATTTCTCCAAATGTATAATAGTTCATTCCTTTTTTCAATATAAACTGTTTGGTACTATTATATCAGCAAAATTGTAATCAAAAGACTTGAAGGTCAACATTTTGTTTTCGATACATCTTTCTTTTGGGATATTTCACAGAAAGACAGTGCTGCTCAAGGGTTTAAAGTCACATAAAAGCAAAAATAAAAACAAACAACAAACCTATGTTTATCTTCCCGTTCCTAAATCCAACCAACTGGAACCTTTCACCCTGAGTCGAGCTTGTGGGAAGACTTTGAATGCGGCACCGGAGTCCTGCGACACTTCCGTAAACAAGGGATTCTCTTCCTATTGTGAACACATGCTCGACACGTTTAGTCGAGCAGTTGTTGTCAACACACTGGAATAATTCTTTCAAAGTGACGAATATTGTCTTTAAACATTAGACAGTTAAAGAACTCACTAAAAGACAATGAAAGCTCGTCTCGTCTCTGAGCGGAAAGCCGGCTGACGGAGCGACACCGCACGAGCGCAGCAGGGAAACATGGAGGTCGACAGCCGGGACTTTCTCAACACTCCTCCCGTTAAGACGGTCAGATTTGGAGGCACTGTTGTGGAAACATTAGCGAAACATAAACGGGTGAGTGGTCACGTCACGTCAGTCAACTTATGACTGCTGACGGAGCAGTTGTGGAACAGTAAATGAGGGACTGCATGTTGAAGCTGTGCATGATGGATGAGAGCATTACGTCACCAGGACAGCGTGAACTGTAGCCTGGCATCGTTCACTTCCTGATTGGCTGTTTCTCTTCTTGTCTGAAGGGAGATTCGAGTGACTATGAACTGCTGAGACATCAGCTGGCTGATCCCGATATAAAGGTAGAGTAAAGCAGCACAGTGTTCAAGCTGCTCTCGGATCTGTGTCACGTGGCTTTATTTCTGAGCGGACTCTCTCCTCTGACAGGATGCCCAGATCATCAACTGGCTCCAAGACTTTCAGGGTTGTGTGAACCAGCTCACCAGGGACCACGAGCAGCTCATCTATACCATCCTGGTGAGTTTGCCAACACAATAGTTAAAATGTAATTTATTCTGGTCACATGACATCTATTGCGTCTGTCCATCCAGGGAGAGGATCCTTTAGTTTATTGAATAATGGCTGAAACTCTTCTGTGGTTTTGTGTGTTTTCTAGAGACTCCCCTGGGTGGGCCGCAGCGAGGCTGTGGTGGGGGAGTACATGGTCTTCCTCAGTAACCTGGTCTCGGCACAGACTGTTTACCTGTGTGCCTGCCTCAAGATGGTGGTCTCCCACTTTACTCCCAGTAGGTACCCCTGACTGTTGGTAAAATAATACAGAATTCAAGCTCTCACTGCGGTTTGTTATCGTAACTGTAACCTTTTGTGTTTTCAGTTTGCTGTGATTTTAAATCTTAAGGCAGAGAGGCTGTGTAACATATTTACTGTGTCCCACCACCATATTGTGTGTTTCTGTTTCCAGAGAGAGTGACTATCTGCGAGGGAGGAGTTGATATCTCTGATTCAGATGATGAAGATGAGAGTAGGTGTCCTCCATCTTATTCAAGTGAAATTTCACACATCATAAACCTTCTATGCTTCAGGTCTGAGTATCTCTTGTTTCTGGCCAGGGTGTGTCATCAGTGTTTTGTTACTTGCTCCGGTTTGGGGAGCCATACGCTGCTCTCTCACCTGCAGTTGGGTCAATATGGTCTGTCCAAAGTTACAAAAATATATATTATTGCATTTTAGTTCTAGTCCAGTTCCTGTTCACACAGGACAAATGCACCAAGAGGAGTAAACATGAAGTTATTCAGGCTGGTAACTCGATGATTGGACAGTTTGAATCATCAGGACCAACGTGAAGTCCAGCAGCACTTTGATGCTTCGGATATGATTATTTATGAAGAAATAACTGATTATTATAACTGATTATTAGTGCATGGACAGGCTGCAAATCAACTGCATGATATGGATAATGACGAACAGCTAGAGAAGCCGCTTTGCACACTCCCAGATGACTGGTGCAAACGGCAGGGAACACACATGCACAAGCACGTGCACGTGCACACGGCCTGTTTTACCGTTATGATTCAGTGCATAATACTGAGGGATCACTGTCACACTCTAACACTTCAGCAGAGCAGTTTGAAGATCTTTTCAAGTGTTCTTCAGGTGAAATACCAGTGCTGATGTGCATCACGTTCCGTGTGGATTTCCATACATGGGTCATGTATGTAGTGGAAATTAACCATATCAATCTCCTTTTAGAGAAAACAAATGTGATGTGAAACACTTAAATGTCTTAAAGCATTTATTGAACAGAAAACTTAATTTTCAATTAAATGGACAGAGCTCTGGCCCGGAAAAATAGGGCAACATGAGTTCTATACATCTCAAATTATTATTGAAATGTTTGCCCCCTCCTCCCCGCAGTGTCCTCCTTCTTCCCACCAGACAAGCCTTGGTGCCTGTCTGGAAGATGTTTGGCTGCGGCCCAGAGAGACAAGAGTGAGAGACCCAAAGGCAAAACAAAACCAAACATTAAAAAGATACATTTTGTTGTTGCCCCACCTCGGTCACGCCCATCCCACCAGGTCAAGAAGAGCTGAACTCTGCTTTTAAGCTCATTTTGACTCTATGATACATTTCCACCACAATGTACATGGACTTATTAAAGTAAATTATAAGATCTCCTCCTGAGCACATTTAACGATCAGCAGATGGATTTATTTGTTTAAGAAAATAGCTAAAATCACATATCTGCGATATCGGTGGCAGCTTGAGGTGGACGTCTCGATGTCAGTGAGTGGAGTACTGGTGATGCGTTGGGCGGTTTTAAAGTCTCTGGCTGATTACAGAATGAAGGATGTTTGAATGAAGAATGTTGAATACTAACTCTCTACCACTCCTGTGATTTGTGAAGACCTCCCCAGAAACTTCAATCAGTGTCACCAGGCGTTGCAGCTCATCACCAGATATGTTCCATCGTAAGTCTCTTCTTCTTCTTCTTCTTCTTCTTCTTCTTCTTCTTCTTCTTCTTCTTCTTCTTCTTCTTCTTCTTCTTCTTCTTCTTCTTCTTCTTCT
>NW_027176087.1:1388357-1445857 GCF_023055335.1 Clinocottus analis
TCCTGTCTGTCTCCAGTGAGGTGGTCACGGAGCTTTAGTGTGTGTTTGCAGCAGAAAGACGGGTTCTTAGTTTCAGTCGCTGCATTGACATCGTTAGTAAGTCTGTAATGTCTCCTTGTTAATTTGGGACACGTGATGTCTTCCACTAGAAGCTCTTCCTGTGTGTAACAGTGTGTGTAACGGTGTGTGTAACGGTGTGTGTAACGGTGTGTGCACTGTGTTCCAGGTGAGTGCAGCCCGCTCCGACATTGAGGAAACCGAGGAGAACGCAGAGCTGAGCCAGCGGGCCGCAGAGCGGACTGAGGAAGGACTCTTTGACATGGTGACAACAGCAGCTCTGCTTTCACACTTCCTGTCTGCTCCTCCACACTATCTACTGTAGTATTACTCTAAGCACTTTAAAACAACCAAACTAATCCTTCAGCCTCATGTGTTTTCCGTCTTTCTTTTTGTCGATTTCCCTCATAAATATGCGTCTTTCTTTTAATCCGTTGTCTTGAATGTTGATATTGAGATGTTAAAGGAAATGCAGTTGCATGTGTAACAGAAGAATCAATTGCTGAAAGAAGCAATTGATAATATTGTCCAGAGAATTGTTGCTGCTGTTTACAATCCTCCTGAAAAAGGGATGCGCTACTGTTTTTGTGTTGTCATGTTTTTCTTGTGTCATAAATGGACTACAGCTGCATTTTGTTGTGCAACTCTGTTGCACAGTGACAATAAATGCCTGAACCTTGAGTTCAGATTAGTGAACAGACAAATTCCAAGAAGATGTCAATCAAATGTCCGACTTTATGTTTGTAATTTGATGGAGCTGAGAGGCGCAGTGGAACTGCAGGGGGGCGTGGCTTCATCAGCAACACACACGCACACACACTTCCCAAGTTTGACAGAACTGTGAGCGATATGAAGCAAATCAGATGTCAAGCCGGTTACAGGCGACGCCCATCACATCGACAGCACAAAGAAAGGTGACAGCAAGAAGTATAACGAGGTTCACCTGCTGCTGGCTGGACCAGGCCTTTGGGCAAGCAAAGCAAGCCCACACAGCACGCTGATATGTAACTCAATAACTCAGTTTGATAAACCTACTGCTCAATGGGAAAGTAGAAGTTGTTGCACTGTTTCTAACTTCAATTTTAACATTCAAAGTGAATTTTACTTGAACATATATTCAATAATGTAATGCAGTTAATGTCTGAAAGCAATCTGTAGATTGCTTTTTTGCCCAATCTTTTTGGAAATTGATATTATTATTGCTATTCAGGATTCAGGGATCAGTTATGATCATTATGCAAAACAGGGATGAACAACCAAGTCCAGCTGTAGCCGGGCTGTAACACGACAAACAAAACCAAAGCCGTAGTTCATTCCTGTAGTGCATTCTCTGAATCAGCATCATAAGGAACGTAAACAGCAGGAACAAGAACAATTCTCTGAGCAGATAATATGCCGAGATGAAGAAAACATGGTCATCAGTTCTGACTGACGTTCAACACCAAGTGTTACATTGTTACATGAGTGTTGTGAAAAGTGACCTTGAGTACTATCAAAAGCATGACATTAACTAAATGCATTATTATTATTGTGAAGAAAGTACATGATATCAATACATCAGAACCAATAACAAGAATGTGAAGAAAAATGAAGGCGCGATGTCCAAAGGCTGTGTTGGATTAGTGTAACAGTCCATCCTTCTTGCCTCTTACTTTGGCCTCCTCTGTCTGTCAGGACGAGGACTTGTCAGCAGACGTCCCCACCAGGGCGGCTGGGATGGCCCACCCGGTGGCCGAGAGGCTGGACACCCTCATGGCTGTTGTGATGGCTTACATCAAGGACTTCTGCCATGTGGAAGGTTTGTGGAGGACACAGCTGTGACACTGAGAACCAGTGATGAGACTGAGCAATAATGGGATGGGTTTAGGAATATACTGGAAAGACTCTACACAAGACACACTTTTTTAAACAAGGAAATGTAGAATGTACTGTGTATGAGTAAACGTTTAAGTGTGTCCTCTTGCCTCTGTTTTCTCTCTCAGGCTCTCTCCATCTGGAAAGGACTAAGGATCTGTACAGAGATCTGTTGAGCGTCTTTGACAAGCTCATTCTGCCAACGCATGCGTGCGCTCACGTCCAGTACACACTGTTTTACCTGTGCAGCTTCAGAGTGGTCAGTACGTCCTCGTGTGCATGGGGGGTTGTGTGACCTTGGGAAAAAGCTGTGGGATGAGATGTTGTTATGAACGTCATATAGAACAGAAGTTCTCAACCTGCTGGATCTTAAACTTGTGATTGTTAAAAAAAGAAATCTGAGGACCCACATAAATGAGGGAAAAACATAACATGACGTAAAGGAGATCAAATAAACTAGACTAAATATGTGTTATGCCTCTGAGGCCCTGGACCAGTGTTGAGAATCTGGTCTCGAGAACCTTTGAAGGCCAGCTAAAATAAAGTTCACCTTTTTCTTCGACAGAATAAGAAATGTAAAAATATCCCTCGTCCTCTGCTTTCATTTGAGAAATCAATCAATAGCCTGAATTGAAAAAGTTTTTTTTGATGAGTGAAAATCCAATGCTGGTGGTGTTCATGTTGATGGAGAACGTCACATTTACTCCACTGACCCAGGACCACGTGCAGACGGCCTAATAACTCACCATGCTGCTTTTTCTGGGCACTTCTGATTCTTTTTGAATTATTGAGTGATTTCATCTTCTTTTGAATAATGTTCTCCATGTGAGAGGAGGCCTCCTTTGAGTCCTGTGTGTTTTGTACTGGTGTCCCAGGCTTTGGCCGAGGCCTTCTTGGACCACCTGTGGAAGATCCTGCAGAGTCCGTCTCAGCCCGCTGTCCTCCGCCAGGCTGCTGCCGGGTACCTGGGGAGCTTCCTGGCCCGAGCCAAGTTCATCCCTGTGCTGTGAGTTCATGCTGCTGCAGAGAAGCCGGAGTGTTTCTCCTGCAGTGGTTCTGATTCATGTCCTCGTACCCCTGCAGCACGGTGCGGGCCTGTCTGGATCTGCTGCTTCCCTGGATCCATTGCTACATCGACAGCCAGGACAGCAGCGGCCGGACGGCCTGCTGCGACATCAGCCTGCACGGGCCCTTCTACACCGCCTGCCAGGCCGTCTTCTACACGCTCATCTTCAGACACAGAGCCATGCTGGAGGGCAACATGAAGAAAGGTACACACCTCTGGTCTCACCGAGCTTCATACTTCACTTTACAATGTGTCTCAATGGCCTTTAAAAGACAAGATTGCTTTTCTTTAACAAGAAACACCACCAGGGCAAGTTTTAACACGCCGTTTGTTTTACGAGGATGTGAATATTGAAGAAACGCAAACACTGTCAAACTGCGGCTCAGCGTTGGCTGTGGTGTAAATGTTAAGTGAATTGATTATATGCTGCCATCTGCTCCAACCACATCCACATCAAATAATAATATCAGATGACAAAGGCAGTTGAATCTCTCTCTCTCTTTCGCTCTCTCTCTCTCTCTCTCTCTCTCTTGCTCTCTCTCGCTCTCTCTCAGGTCTGGAGTACCTGCAGAGTCTGAACCTGGAGCGGGTGGTGATGTGTCAGCTGAACCCTCTCAAAGTCTGCCTCCCTTCAGTCACCAACATGTTCGCTGCCATCACCAGGTACACATCCTGGACCCGGCTCCAGTCCTCCAGACCGATGTTGTGGTTTGGACCACTGGTGGGACTGTTGCATTCTACTGGATGTTCTGATATATCTTGCATGCAGTGGTGGAAGAAGATACCTTAAAGTAAAGTTCCACTTCATCAGCGAAATGTACTTAAAGGAGCTGTTTTGTAGGAATGTGTGTGGCTGATCGATTATCCCATCTTTTATATTATTGTGTCAGAGTAGATGAGTTTGATGCTGTTGTAGCAGCATGTTACTGGTGGATATTGTCCGACAGAGATCGCTACCTCCACCAGAAAGACTCTGGCTGTGAACGGTAGAGAGAGACGTTCCTAAATAACAGGCATGAGTCGACACGACAGAAGGAGGCGACAGAGCTGCTGGAGATGCTTCCCTCGGGGTCTCGCTCACAGCGGCTGCTGTTCTGTTGCAGGACGTATCAGGTGGTGTTCTGCTACACCATCATAGAGAGGAACAACCGCCACAAGCTGCCGGTGGTCCGCAGCACTGCAGGAGGAGACGGCGTGACCACCAACACTAACCCTCTGGACAGCTTCTTTCCCTTCGACCCCTACCTGCTCAAGAGGTATTTTTCTCTCCATTCACATCTTTTGGAATGCATCGCTGTGAGTTGGACCCCACAGCAATATTTGGGAGTCAGGAATTGTGGGTGGAGTTAAAATATATTTGAATGTCTCATTGGTATGATGAATAGACATCATACCTTCCTACATTCAGCCTCCACCATACTCTCTTTAAAGAAGGACCAACGTATCGGAAACCGCTCAATGGTTTTCCTTTTGTATCCTGACCGACTGAAAAGCTCTAGTGTCAGTAAAATATCTTTGTGTGTGTCTGTGTGTGTGTGTGTGTAGGTCTGTGCAGCTGATTGAGCCGCTGTACCAGGTATGGGAGGAACTAGCAGACACAGAGCTGCTTCCCACTAAAGCAGGACAGCAGGTGAGATGACAGAAGTGAGCAATGTTCAACCAGTGTTCTAGCAGTTTACTATCACACTACCAGATTGAGGACTGCTTCTACTGTCAATAAATAGACACGTTGTTTTGTTAATGAAGATAATCATCAGTATCAAAGCAGTAGAGATGCTTTAGCTTATAATATGAGTTGGTATTGAAAAATACCTCATAATCAACTGCTCAGAGGCTTTTGGTTCTCTCTCCTCACCGTGGTGTTTGTAGTCTCTAGTTGACATTAAATAACTGGTCAGACTGCCCGTGACATTGACATGGAGAATCGGGGTAGAAGTGGTTGCGTGTCGCTTTAAGGCTCTTCTCTCGTCATCCAGTCTTGCCGTGTCCTGTTTGTGCTCCTTGACATGGACTCTGACTCTGTTTTCAGAAACTGAGCTCGTGCTGGTTCTTTGTGTGTCTGTCAGGGCTCGCGGGAGGACGAGGATGACTTCCTGTGTGGGGAGACGCCCCAGACCGAGGGCATCGTGGGGATGACGCCCAGCTCCTACAACTCCAGCCTGCACAGCCCCGGCTGCCTCGGGTCACCGGCCCTCACCTTCCAGAGACCCTGATTATGCACATAACATTTAATTTATGAAGATTCAAACACCAACTGAAGAACTCATCAGCCAGCACCCTTGAAGGCGTGACAAGAATACTCAGCTGTGTAATGAATACATGTTCAGTGTTCATTCTTTGGGGAGCTCGAAGTCAACACAGTTGCAGTTTTTTATTCACCTTATGATTAATCATGCTGCAAAACAGAGAATAGAGAGCGGAATATTTTTATAGAGCAATTGTATTTGTTTGTTCAGAAACCCGACACCCTTCACACGAGCCCTCTGTTCTCAGACGGCGCAGGAACCGTTGTCCATGTTGCTCGTTGCTCAACTCTGGGGAAAACACAAGGTGATGTTTCCTGGTTGTGTGTCCGAGGAGCAGAATGAGTGACTGAGTAAAACGACTTTGAGGAAGAACCAAAAATATCTTTTATTGAGTTTTTGAAGCCTCATCATGTTTTATGGATTCTGTTTCTCATTGCAGTAGTTATGGTTGTTTATTATAGGTGAAATGTATTCTTTAAGACATGGGGTGTTATTCTTTACTAATTCTAACAATAGTTTTTAGTCAGACTATTTTTATTAGTTTATTATGGTTTACGACTCTGTGGATGTGGTCTGGTGTAGATTAAAGTTTATTCCGCTTTATTTTGTCCTCATGTAACCTTCTGCTCTTGTTTGAAACTCCACCTGTCTGTCTGACTGCAGCACACCTGCAACACTTCACCAGCTCACAGATGCTCAGGGAGGCTCGTCTGGAGGCTTTAGGTTCTTCTGCCGGCTGTTTCTCAGCACCTTTCTCACTTCTTGGATCAAACCGTCACCTCGTGTTAAACACTATTAAATAGTGTTGGTAGTGGAAATAAAATAAACATCAGACCCAGTCAGCAGTTAGTCCTTTAATACAAAACAGAAACAGAAAGATATGAGGCCACACCAAAGATGCAATCTTGTTGAAGTACAGGACATGTCAGTATCTTTAAAAGCTGTCCGTATAAATCAAATGAATGTTGCACATGTAGCCTCTGACTGATGTCTGCCTCGACTCTGACTACCAAACAGGTTTACAGCAGGAGGTAAGCAACATGAGCCATGCAGTATGAAGCCACAGCCGTCCAGCCTTCATGAACACTTCATTCTCCACCTGTTGTTACTGAATAAGGGCACGAGGAGAGTCATAGAGGTGGACAAAGGGACACCGTTGGTTACTTTTCTACTTTTTGCTCAACAGTTCATAAGTCCTGTGGCAGATGGAGGCAGATGGCAGCGAGTTATTATGACAGAGAGGAAGACTCTCTGAACAGACCAGCCTTGGATTTTCCTTTCCAAGCTAACAAGTCCTCCTATACATGCAACCCATGAAGAGTGTGTGTGGGTGTGTTTGGAAGGAAAGAGAGAGGGGGTAAGAAAACTGGTCGGACAGGGTGTTACCAAGGGTGACAGCAGCATGTGTGTGTTGTGGACTTGGTCATGCAGCTCCTCAAACACCACCTGCTGTCAAAGTTACACAAAAGAGAATTCCAGCTGACTTTTGATTTGGCAGAGCACTTCTCACAGAGACTTGTGTTCACGTGTTGTCGTGAACGACGAGAGTCCTCGGGTCCCAACCCACTGCTGAACCCCCTGCTTTAAAGGAAGACACTAATTTGATGTGTGTGTGAGCGAAGCTTTGGCATTAAAACACCGGCCCGGTTGTGTTCAGTCCTCCACTGTGAACGGAGGATGTGAATTTATCAAAGTGATGTCATTATTTTCAGAAGGTCTATTTGATGGCGTCCAGTCTGTAGACTCTGGTGGAGTCCAGTCTAGACTGGTGTAGTCCATCGGGTTCAGCTCATTCCCCTCCTCCTCCTCCGCCTGCCCACCCCTCTCAGTCCTCTGGCTCTTTGCTGCTCACACGTGATGGAGGTTGACGTCTGGGACGGACGCTGCCGCCAACACACCCTCCGATGCTGCAGGGCGATCACAGGTGGACAGAAAACATCTGTCAGTATACGAACAGTAACGATCATCATCATGCATCATATGAAAACAAGAAAGCGAACAAAACAATAACTAAACATGACAATATGATGTCCCATGATCTGATGTCAAAGGACAAAATACCAATTCCACTCATTCCAGTACTAAAGGAACCAATGTTGTCTCCAGACCTCCTTTTCCCTGTTTGAGTGTTTTTTTCCCTGTGTTTGAGTCGTCGAAGGAACCTCAAATTAATTCCAATACTTGTGTTTATTGTATGTATTTGTTCAGCAAATTCTTGGGAAAAAATATATATCTGCAAAAAAATCACTTTTAAAATATATTTTGATGGTAACTATGAGCATCCAGCATGATATGAGCCAGATTCCCCAGAAAAGCCTCCTGGAGCGTCAATAAGACACCTTTATGGAAAGATTAGGACCTAAAGAGTCAGAATCTGCAACAGAAATCAAAATAAAACAAAGTCTTGTCCTGTTAGGAAGGAGACAGGTCAAAAAACGGTGTTTGATTCAAAAATGAGAAAAATTACAAATGTTATGCCATAAGATTGTCTCAATGGGGCATGCTGGGACTTAAAATGCGAGGAGGAGGATTTTCGCGCACAGTTTCCGAAAGGTTAAAATGACCATCTGTACATCAATTAATTACACATGTCCAAACACACAGCAACAATTCAATTCCTTAATAAAGGCCATTCTCTGTTGATTCTCTGCACCGTGGAGGCAGGAGAGAAGCACAATGTGCAGCCATGTTGATGATTGTAACGTATGTTCATGTCTCCAGCATAAAAGCTTCCCATGGTTCACACCTCAGCCCTTCCAATGTCAGCTCATCCCGACTCTCTGACGGGTTTGGTCTGGAGAGCAACATCAGCGAGCGTGTCCATCGCTCCAACACTCTGAGTTTCTCTCAACAGCCAATCAGGATCAATCTTTCACTTTGACCCACAATGTCAAAATTGAGTCTGTCATGTAATTAGCTGAGGAAAAACATTTTGAAGATGATCATTTTAATTATTGTTTATGGAGAGGTAGCATGAGTCCAATGAATAGCAGCATGTTGATGTGATGAACAAAGCCTCTTTCTGTTGTGCTCAGCTCCACCTGACAGGCGGACGTCTGCGCTCTGGAAAAGGTCTGACAACAAGACACTGCTGCACTGCTATCATGCTATCAGGTTAGCTTCCGCACTGCTATCATGCTATCAGGTTAGCTTCCTATGTATTTAGCATGGAGCGTACCTTCTTGGATTAACTATATACACAATTATTTAAACAGTGAATTGATTACCAGATTTAGTTCAAACTGTATCAAAAAGTTCAATATTATCCATAAAATGTAGACTATTACTTTTTTTAAAAATTTGACTTAGTTGTTTTTATATTCGGCACAGATATAATTGTATTACTTCTTACACTTAATATGGATTACTATAATGTGTGTTTTTATTCTTAGGACATGTTTTGTATCAATCTCTGGCACAACAGCCTGGTTGGTGCAGCTCCATCTCATGTTCAGAGGGTTCTGGTTTGGTCCTCTTCAGTCTCAACTCGTACCTTTTCCGTCAGCGGTTGGGGAGCCGCCTCCCTCCACCAGCTCTTTGGCCTCCACAGCCAGTTGGAAGGCGGGATCAGGAAGTGGTGACGGGGTGTCGGGGCTGTCGGTGGCTGGAGATGACCTGCTGCTCCTGACATACGGAACAGAGCACACACCTGACTGGTTACAGCGGGACTCGAACCGATCGCCGCAGAGCGAGCTCAACTGATGGCGTGATGCTGTGAGTCTCTTACCCGCCTTCTCCTCCAAACAGGCTGGGGGTCGTCAGCACTTTGTGGACGTTCTGAGGACCAAACACAATGTGAGGTTGTGTGTGAGCTCCAGTACAGACATTACAGAAACAGCACGGAGGAACCCCACTAAAGGTTTGCTTACTTTCAAGAAGGAAATGCAGGGACGGCAACACATATTCAGATTGATAAAACCTTGCGTAAGCTGCCAGTGAGCCACTTCCTTTTATAAATCCCAAATCAACCTGGACATGTGTTCATCTGGTTCATCCTCACATCCTGCCCTTAAATGGCCACTTTCAGCCATAAAGGGTCAGAGCAAAGTATGGACATAGAGATGAGCTGCTGGTCAGCGGTTTGTTTTTTTTACAAAAAACAAAGACCACTCGTTCCCTCCCATCTCCACCATTCCCTCCATTTTCTCCATCTCCTCAGTCCTAACCGTTCCAAATATCCGCCATGCAGCGTCACACATCATGAATCTCACCGTAGTATTTATGTTTACAGGAATCAAAGTGATTGCTTGACTTAAAAAAAAAAGGAAGTTACTTTACTCATGTTTTCTGGTGGCATTATGACTGATAACAAAGATATGGAGTGATTCATGTGATATGAAATGAAGTTCAAGGCATCCTCATACATACAATGATGCCTTTATCATTCCACTTCTGTCTGGCCTTCATCCCTCACCTCCTCCCCGCCTGCATCTCTCATGTTTCTACACAGGGGTCAGAGTTTTCCGTCCAGGTTCCATCACATTCTCTCCTCAAGTTTCTTTTTATAGAAGATAACTTCTTCGTGGGGAGTGGCGTACGTCTCGTTTTGTGCGGACGCAGCAGTTATGAACGAGACCCCAGGTCTACATGTGACACCAAGACAAGGAGCTCAAGGTCACAGAGAGAGGGAGCGTGAGAAAGAGAGAGAGAGAGAGAGAGAGAGAGAGAGAGAGAGAGATGTTTCAGAGAAAGCTGAAGCCCTAAAGGAGAGGCAGACACCTGGATGCTTGTTTTGGTGATTTAACTGAATTTGTTGCATCCCATACCGACTCTCTTACACTTCCTCTCGGGCGTGGACAACGTTCCCGAGAGGCCTGTCCCATGACAGTGCCCCTCGTGCTCCTGTCTATGGTTCATGTCACGCTCCCTGGCAAACAGCGTGAAGGAGTCCACGAGGTCGTCCGGAGCAGCAACGTCAGCCTTCTCTGAGCTCAGCAGTCCCCACAGCTCCTCACTAAACGCTGGTCTCGGCAGCTTTGTGGACCCTTCCTGAGTCGCTTTGTCACATTTCTCACATCAGAACTGAAATCTCTCAAAACGTCTTCAATCTCCATCATGACGCCACGTCATTTAATCTGTTAATCTTTTAATCAAATGCAAATGCTTTACACATTCATGCCAATGGTTATGTTCAAGTATCTTCTGTTTCCTACATGAATTGCTTCTGTCATGTTGATCAAAATGTATTATACAGATTCTCCCCCAGCCCACCAGCATCTAGGTGTTAGTTCATTGCATAAGTCATGGCATGTAGAATGTTGAGCCAGTATCTGTCAAGAATATATTTCATAAAAGATACAATTCAACTCTTTGTAAATCCTTGTAAGTCCTGAATTGATGAGTCGCTCTCATCTGAATCACGACTTTCACTCAAGAAGTGGAACATGTGACGCGTTTGATCGACCAGTGAAACGTTTAGAGTGATGCAGCTACAAACCCGTCTCATCCTTTACTTCACAGTACAAACAGTGAAATGTGAATCCTGTCCACAAACAGTAAACAGTGGTGGAACTTTGTTCTGTTAAAATTGATTCACGTCAGACAGAAAAAAAGTGCAGCCTTGTGCATATTCTAGCATCGTCATCGAAACCTGAAACTACTTAGAGCAGCTATTCATCAGAGGTACTGCCACGTGGTTGAATTACATTAGGAATAGAAACAGAACCTGTCATTGTGGAAGTATCCGAAAATCCGGGCCATGATGTCCATATAACAGTGAACTGTAGTTGTAATTTATATATATATATATATATATATATATATATATATATATATATATATATATATATATATATATATATATATATATATATATATATACATAAATGTGTGTATATATGTATAGTATTATATATATGTATAAATGTGCACTTTAATGTAATCTCACCACTTTGTTCTTATGCTAATTAAGACAGGAAAGTCTTCTTCAAATAGAAAGTGCACGGAGAGAGATGTAAGGTAAGACGAGTCTGTTTTCTGTACTGCAGGAGCTGCAGTGTGTCTCCCAGCCACCAGGGGGCAGACTGGCTCCATGATGGTTTAGCGTGTCTGCAGGACATGGTCAGCGTGCTGAATGTTGAACCCAGTGTATGGCCTGCATGGATTATGAGCTGTGACAGAACACATGCTGATTGTCAGGGAGTTATTTATCATCTATTGACAGACTATTGACCCAGCACCGAACTTAAGACCTACTTCCACTCTTTTAAACAGTCCAGTGGACCAACTTCACAAAAAAAAGAGAAAAAAACACAACATGACGAAACAAGAAGAAAATGTATTGGTAGCACTTAATAATAACTACAGATGATTCTTATGAGTATGTAGCTATCACCTAGATTGGTCTACTTACCACTGTCCTGTCCGGGACCTGAGAGTAGTGACAGCTTGCTAGCTAGGAATATATATGACTTATTTGATTTGCAATATATTGCTTCATTTACAAATGGGCAATCCATCATCTATAAAGTATGAAATGCATTCTTCATCAACCTTTCATTTAAAAAAAAACCCATACATTTTGTGTCTTTGCATCTGAGGTAATGTTAGCTCGCAACAGCGAGACGATGATGATGATGATGATGACATGGGAGAAAATTTAAATTGGGTAAATATAATCTATTTAATCTTATTTCCATACATGTATGTTGTGTCCCATGACCCCCCTGGTAACATCTTATATGTGTATCCTTCCACTGACCCAAACATTTCAGGTTATTTCTCGAGAGAATGATGAAACAATAAAATGACCTTCATCACATCCCATAAAAAGACCCGAACCAGATTTCTGTTCCCAGTGAAAAACACCACAGAAATTTAGAGCTTCATTTAAGAAAAAAAGAAAAAGTAATCAGTAATTTATTCCAGCAGCTGGTGTCTAAAACATGAGGAGTGAACAGAGAAGCTCTTCTCCTGACAAGGAGTCCAGTTCAAGTCGTACCTGTGCAAAGCCCAGCAGTTTCTTGTTGGAGACCTCCAGGTGTTTCCTGCTCAGCTCCGACTTCTTCAGCTGGCAGTCGATAGTTGTCAGCCTCTTGTTCAGATCCTGCACCTCCTCCTGAAAAACACAATCAATAAACACTGTGACTCATCAAGTCAGAGAAACTGCCCTGTTCACAGATCTGTGCACTTAATCTTTATATGAATTCTCCCGGGCATCAACAAAATGCCTCAACTTGTGTAATAAATGAACCCACGCCCATTCTGTAAATACAATCTTCAAACCTTTTGAAGGTTTCCTTCAGTGAAGTTGTACAGTAGAAGAATACTTCTGCATGAACTATATGGATGTTTGGCCGAGATGAGACCAATTTGATTGGATGTATGGAGCATTGCATCATTCACTTTACAAACTGAAATGAATCAACCAATGTGCTTCTTTTCATTTGCAACCATTATTCAGGTTTCAATCCAAATGTAGCATCATTCTCACTGAAATTACAGAAAATGTGCAAAAGAATTGTGATTTAAAGTCTTAGTCTCATTTTCAAGTTCATAATTGTATTTGGGGGTTTGTATATGTTTACAAGCTTCAATGTTCCAAAAATAAACCTTAACCTCAAATTGCTCCAGTCGCTGTGGTGTATGAATGTGTGAATGATGACAAGTACTGTTAAAGAGCTTTTCGTGGTCAGAAGACTAGAAAAGATTTATACAAGGACAGTCCATTTACCGTCACGCTTTATTCCATTTTTTTCCACCTCAGATAGGTGTAAAACCGTTTTTGGCATTAAAAAGAATTACTAAGAAAAATGTCTTTTAAGTATAAATATTTGAAAGCACAAATATGCACTTACTGTCCTCTAGTCTACACAAATGTAAAAATATATAAGGCAACTTTTAATGTAATCCAATACTGTTTTCATCAAAGACTTTTTATCAAAGGCTTCAAAGAAGAAGGGTGAGAAGGAAGTTCCGGTTGTTTGAACCCATGTGACCATGTGACCATGTGACCGTACACTCAGCGGCGGTCCCATTTGCTTTGGTCCTCGCAGGAGAATGGTGAGGGGGTTTCTACTCCTTTCTGTTACTCTCTCATCACCTGTGTCACTGGATGCTGCTCTCGGGTCGTGTGCCAGTGGGCTGCACACTTTTACGACCTGAGATGAAAAGCCACAGGTTGTGACAGAGTCAGCCAGAGGAAATTCATATGAAGCCTTTCTTTCCATCCAAGCTGTTGTGAAAACAGAGGCAGATCTGTGTGGCTATGCAGCTGGATGTGTTTCACACTGATGCCGCTGCAGGGGCTCCAGCCCGTGATGGAGGATGGAGGAAGACAGAAGAAAGCTAAAGCTCGGCTTTGGCTTTCTTTCTTCATGCACACTTCATGCTTTTTGGCTTTTTTTCTTCATGCACAGTGGACGAGCGAGAGAGGCAGCTCTCTGATACGGATGCTCAAAGGGATGCCGTGCTATAGAAACAAGCCTCAGGCAGATTTGACACATGTCTATGTAATGAATTATGAAGTGACCTGAAGGGATGCGGGGTTTTAGTTGTGCATTGAGGGGTTATGTCACTGAGCTGTGATTGGTCAGCTTGTGTTTCTCTCACTGTCTGAAGTTAAAGAGAGAACAATGATGCTTTTCTGTCACACTCATCTCACAAAGACACCTGCACTGTACACTTCCTGCTCTTGACAAACACCAAGGACTGGTTTCTTTCTTGGATTATGAGAACAGAAGTGGTGCTTCTTTGACCAAAAAAACAACAACACACCTGCTCAATTTACATGATGAGATTTGATCAAAAAGAATGAGCATGTCTCCTGGTATCAGGTATGCACATATAGATCCATGTTACCGTCTGATGGAAATAGTGGGGTTATCCTGGTGTTCATTGGCTTACATCTTGAGTAAACATAGTAATTCAAAGAATTGTGTCATTTGACCAAAAGTGTAACTTTTGCATTTTAACCTGAACTCTGTATTCACACATTTTGAAGTCTGTGACTGAAGAGGACAGGACGTCCTGACCTTGGTCCAGTTGGTCCAGTTTGATGCAGAACATGACAGATGGGTTGCTTTGTAAGCGCTCGGGGCAACGATCAATGTCCGTCCACTGAAAGTGCTTGTTTTGCCACGAACAGACGCCGGTTGTTATTACAAGAGTCGGACATCATTACGGAGTCTCGCTCAACGAAAAGTCTCCTTCTGAAATCTGGCGAGGTGGAAGATAAACGTTGGAAACGTGAGTTTGTTGTGGTGCAGTAAGAAAACATAGCTTAGTGTTATCTAAAAGATGTTCAATCTTGTGGCTGAATATTTAGATACATTTACCAATCTACAAACTGAAGCACAAATCATGTTGTGGAGTGAAAAGAGCAAGACTTGCTGATGAAATGTGGGACAGAAGTAGAGAATGAAACCACATAGCAATAGTGAAATGCTTGGGACGGACCTTTGTGGACTCCAGTCCTCTTGCCTGCCTCTTGCTGGTCAGCTGGTTCTTCAGGTCTCTGATCTCGGCCTCCAGCAGCTGGATGACCTCCTCGTAGTCCTGCTCCGCACTGCTGGCCTGCCGCTGGCCGGCCTCGGCCTCTGCTGCCTGCAGACGAGTCTTCAGACGGGTGTTCTCCTCCACAGTCAAACAGGCTTTCTGGGAAGGTTAAATATACTCAAAGTGGCTACGTGTTGGACGCAATATGATTCAGAATATGAATTATTTTGCTGACATTTTCATTTTTTATTTGTGAATGAATCTCCCAGGAAGCAACTTCTAAACTGATGGAGAGTAACAGCGTGTCTGGTCTCTCACCTCTGAGGTCTTCTGCAGCTCGTCCTCCAGGGATTTCTTGCTGTGCTCCATGTCCTTCAGCATCACCTGCCAAGAGAGGCAGCACATGAAGGCCAGGAGGTTTTTACAGCTGTGATCAGGTCAGGGCCCTGAGCCCTCTGAGGCGCGGTGAAACCAGCCTTAGTGAAACCAGACCACATGTCTCAGTGGCTTCTTTTTGCTTCATATTTAAATTTGGTAAAACACTGTTTTCATTGTCATTAGGGGAGTCCAACAGTACCACCTTGGATTCAGTAGTCAGGAAGAGAAGCATGATACATGCATGTACTGAAGCTGAACTGCCAACTGTCATACAAACTCACATCGTTGACACTTTTACACGCCTGTTGATGTGCAGAAGAAACTGTGTAGTATAATAATCAATACGACATGTGTGGACAAAAAGTAACTAGCGGAGCGGGTCTGCTGAGTGTAACTGTGGCCTTCAGGTGGCAGCAGAGTGAAGGGAAGGCCTCAGGAAGAACTACAAGTGTGAAGACAACGAACACTGTTACCGTATTACCAAACTAATTCAAGTTTTCTTTTTTTATTTATTCATGTGCATGCAGCTATAATATAAAAGCATGTGTCATCTAAGGAATCCATCTCATCAAACAGACATTATGGGATAGATTCATGAACCACCATCATTCAGAGAGTATGCCTGCACACACTTTTATCAATCAGCAAAATTCATTGTTTCAGTCTCCAGATGGCTTTTAGCAAGATGCTAAATTTAAGGATGTTCCCTTCAACGTTGATTAATCAGCATCATTTGGGATATGCGGTCTGATAGTTAGAAAAATGCTGATCAAACATACCAATTAATCATTGACCGTGATTATTGACTTGACTTTTCATGTTTGTGGTTTTTTAAAATGGTGAATTTGGCTGATGAACTGTTAAAAAGTAAATCCCTCGTGGTTGAGAAGGGATGACCCGTCTCCCACAGAGGGCAATGAAACGTTTAACCACAATGTTACACTTCACTTCAAATTGATCATTAACATTTTAGAGGAGAGAGAGTAAAGGATTTGTATTTTGTATTTTGCATGGACTGATGGACTGAACATGTAGTGACATGTTAACGTTTAACCAGCTCATTTTAAAACTCTCTGCTGGTTGTCCGTAAAGACTAAAGTTAGACTCTGGATGCTCCTGTTGTAAAGATCTAACTGTTGCAGGTCACAGAAGATGTATCCATCCACCAACACTTAGTGTGAGAGTGTGTGTGTGTGTTCACCTTGAGCTGCTTCATCTGGGTTTGCAGCTGCTTCACTTCCGTCTGAAACTGCTCCATCTCCTCACTGCTGTAGCTGCATTCTGATTCATATGTCTACACACACACACACACACACACACACACACACACACACACACACACACACACACACACACACACACACACACACACACAGGTTGGGCTGTTGGTTATCTGTTCTGTATATTCTGTAAGGTGCTGGCCTGTGACAGCGGTGACAGCTGCTTACAGGTGAGTGGAAGGCGGACGTGTCCATCAAACTTGCTGCTTCGTGATAGGAAAACATGAAGGGACCCGCTCCTAAGCCCAGCTCCTCCAGGTTCTCCTGGAAAACGTTCCGGGTGGCCTCCACGAAGTCTGAGAGTCCAAAGACAAGCAGAGACAAAACAAGCTAGTGTGCTGGCTCCTCTATGTTTAATGACCTGAAGGCTCTCTATACGACCTTCAAAGCATGAACGTATCATCACCACGTTCAGAGCCATTGAGAGGCAGTAGAAAGGCACCCTATCTCATTTTGTGCTCCTTCACACAAGATAATTGTTTCTTCCTGGTTCAGACAACCCAGGACTATTACAGGAGAAACATCCACGTGCAGATGCAAAGACACAGACGACCATGGTTTAGGACAGGAGGCAAGATGGCAATTCTGTAGAATAATTGACAACGTTTGCCTGTCGATCAAGTGAGGTGAAAGAGCAGTATATCAGTGATGAAATAGTTTCTGGTTAGGCTATGGGGCTCTGTCGAGATGAATACTTTAAATGCTTTAAACAGACATGACAGCCCTCCATATGCATGCAGGAGGTATGGAAGAAACAACAGCTGAGAAGTGATTGCAGTGCTGAAGAAATGTGATAGTAACCCATGTTGGTTTGGACCTGTGTTTATGATCATGTGTCATTTCAATGTATTTGATAACAAACATTTGAAGATGTATTTTATGAGTAAATATAATTAGTATTTGAATAGTAATTAGTATTAGCAATATACAAATATCATAACACGATACCCATGCTCTGTAAATGTGTGCTTTGCTAGCAGCGGACACAGAGCTGCTCATGGCTCCACAACGTGACACAACATCCAAGTGATGCAACCAGGAAGGACACGCAGCCGTCACACACAGCTGAGGGGATTTCAACACACATATTTCACCTTGCTGTTGAATGAACTGGATGTGTGTGTGTGTGTGTGTGTGTGTGTGTGTGTGTGTGTGTGTGTGTGTGTGTGTGTGTGTGTGTGTGTGTGTGTGTGTGTGTGTGTGTGTGTGTGGTTCACCTCCATAGGCCACAGTGCCTTGTGGGTCTGTGGTCAGACTCTGTTTCAACTTCTTCCTTTTCTCTTCTGTGACATCCAACCCGAGGAAGGACAAAGCCTGAGAGACAGATAGAGAGAGAGAGAGAGAGAGAGAGAGAGAGAGAGAGAGAGAGAGAGAGAGAGAGAGAGAGAGAGAGAGAGAGAGAGAGAGAGAGATGAACAGGGATAGAAATATTTGACCCTGTGCCATTGCAACATCAAACTATTATCAAACTATAACAGTTACATATCTTTTAACTAGTCTTGGTCGTAGGTTGTTTAAAAAAAAGAATGTATACATTGGAGGTGAGTCGTTGATATGCAGTTACACGGGTTGTAGCTTACGCACAAGAGCAGCAGCAGCAGCTCAAACTGACTGGACAGTTGTATCAATAACTCCAAGAACAAACCTTTATTTAGAAGGGTTTATTGTTGGAGTATTGAATTAAATATTGTATTATATAGATATGATATAGATCATTGTAATCATTAAATCACAAGAATAAACTAAAAGACACTGTAGTGCGTTATTATCTTTGATCCGTTGATAACATTTTGTTGGACTGGCCTTTACGCTCCTCACGTTGCAACACTTCTGTCATAAGGTTGATATACAGTAATATGCATAAACTACCACCTCACGACAACTACCGTTTAGGATTCTTTGGTCACATTTAACAGTAGATTTTTTGAGCTAAATATACCCACAATCCACCTCACTCTCTTTCTTTTGCAAAGGAGCCCACAGACCAAGAGATAATTGTGTCTGTATTCAACAATTAAACTCTCTTAACTCATTAATAAATTGGTCAATTAGGACCAATCTATGGCTGAGAGAAAAGTAAACAGAGGGCAGAGACACAAACCAGAGAAGGAGGCAGAGAGAGGGAGCTGGAGGGCAGGGGTGAGCGGGGTGAGCGGGGGATCAATTACAGAAAGTGCTGAAAGGGTAAAATGAAGAGTACAAGTGTGATAAAGCCAGCAGAGAGAGAATACGAGAGACTGCTATAATTGGATGAGGAGAACGCTCGGGGCTGAGAAAGTTGGAAATCAGAATGAGAGGAACCCTCAGTGTAAATCTGCTTTTTTAAAAACCTAAAGGAATGTGTGTAGAAACACACTGAATGCAAAGTCTTTCATACACTTACACGGGTTCTTTGAGTGTTGTTTGGATTAGTGAGAATAAAAAAAGACATGGATCATATCGGTCCTTCACAACCACCAGATATCCCCCCAACTGAACAGCTATGTAATCCATCAGCACCATTATCAAAACTCCAAGTAAGGGAATGATACACACTATGTTGGGATTAATAAACACTGCCCAGACTGTCATGACATGTTGGTCTGGATGTCTATTGTCCACAGAGGATAGATCCTTCTGCTGACCCAATGACCTTTCCTCTTGTACTACCTTCTGGACAAACTTTCTAATGTGTAACGATAATCTTAAAACCAGGTTGCTATTACATTTATTGAGATTGTTGCTGCTCCATTGAGTCATCTATAAGTGACCACAGCTAGGCCGAGCCATTTAGGTTCAAGGATGTGCCAAGTGTGCAGATTGGTGGAACAGTAGACCAGCTCTTTAAAAGACTACTGGAGGGGTCCCAACAAGTCTACATGTGCATCACTGACAAAGAGAGGATGAAGTGGATGAGCAGAGAGGTCAAGCAGAGCTAAAACAAGGAGTGCATGCCCCACAGCCTGAATAAACCACTGATATACTTAGCAACACGGCTCTAAACTAAGACCAGGACTCACCACGTCGAGCTTGTCTGATTTGAGGCGTATGTAGGGGTCCAATGTTATCTTAGGTTTGGTCCCCGTTGGCGACCTCTGGCTGGTTGAACCTAAAGAAAAGGGAAAAGAAACAGGAAGTGGAAAAAAGAGAAGACACTTTAAAATATACAGTTGATTTTCTCAAAGACAAAAGAGGAAAGCAGTGACCAAGGTTTAGAATGTGTATAAAACATATTCTCATCTAGAAAATACAGTATCTGTATCAAAGCAGGGCCACGTGCCTCTACAACGGGTTATGATCGAGAATGTGAGGCAACAGAACACTTAGTAAACAACAGGAGGAGGAATATCATTGCATAATCTGTAATATCAGAGTGGATGGACAGATATTCTCTGTGGATTTGGTGGAAGTGGGTGGTTGTGGTGATAGGGAAGGTGTGTGTGTGTGTGTGTGTGTATGTGTGTGTGTGTGTGTGTGTGTGTGTGTGTGTGTGTGTGTGTGTGTGTGCGTGTGTGTGTGCGTGCGTGTGTGTGTGTGAGAGAGAAAGAGAGAGAGAGACAGAGAGAGAGAGAGAGAGAGAGAGAGAGAGAGAGAGAGAGAGAGAGAGAGAGTGTGCGTGTGTGAGGGTGGGGGATGAAAAGCAGATGATTAAAAAGAGAGGAGTGGAGGAAAGGTGGATGATTTTATGGATGGGAGGGGGCGGGCAGACAGCCAATGCCTAATATTAATTTGATGAGTGTCTGTCCCAGATGTGTTATGGCAGTGGGAACCTTTCCCCTGAGTGTCTGTGTCTGCGCCCCCTGTTGCTGGCAATGGACTCATTCCACTGACCCAAAGGATTTGCACCACCCTTAACCCCAGACTGGTCGTAATGATTGACAGATCTGTTGTTGTGGCAACAGCCGTGCTATGAACCCTGTTTCAGCCACATCAACAATGTGTTGACATTCTAGTAAAAAAAAAACAACAGAAATCAGAAATAAAATATGAAGTGTCAGCTACGAATATGGTATTTCTGTATTTGCCATCACGGCGGCGTTTTTTTGTTGTTAACTGATACGGCTCAAAATGGGGCCTATATGATTTAGAATTTCATGAAATGATGTTCAGACATTATTTTAAAGCATAAGTACATTTTAAAAGTTTTTGCCTGTAAAAAATATTGAAATTATTTTCACATTTTATTTATTAGTTATGAAACGACAATTTCATTGGGTTTACAAAAGGTGGTATGCGAGCAGGCACTGAAATTATTTTAGTGATGGATTCATTCAATAGCATAATGTAAAATATATTACAACATTGTAAAAACACAATAAACAACATTCTCAACAGAGAATTTCCTTTTCTTTTTCCAAGCAGAAAAGCTGCTTGACTTTACAAATTACCGGCGCGACGGATTAACACTGGACCCCAGGTGATACTAGTTGCGTGCAAAAAGGGGTTTACACGGTTACATTTATCTCTCTAACAGGATTGTACGCCTTTGATGTCCTGTGACCATAACACTGCATGAGCGATGAGAGATGAGCTGATGAGAGGTCAGCTGACTTAAGGAGATACGTGTGCATACATGTAAGTATACGTGGGTATGACACAGTGGTATCGATGAGGAGGCTTAAGCTGAAGCACAGATGCCCACCAGCTTCACCTCGGATTCCCATAATTCAACATGAACAACATCGTGTATTATTGTCAGAAGTCAATTTAATTCTTAAATTAAAAACTAAAAAAGACATCCAGCCAGTATTTGTTCCTGCTCACCTCACAACAGCTTGTTGACATATTTCACGGCTAGCAACTGGCTTAACCAATAGGGCCCCGGAGAGAAGCTCATGGTCACAGTACCTTGCAAATAACCTTGACTGCTGTAATCCAGGCCAATAGGATTGGGCTAGGCTGTCAAGTGGCTTTGAGCAGGAACCTATACGAGCGACCCTCAACCTAGAGCTGCTGCTCTGTCACCAAGCGCTTTCTCTTTCTATAGAAACTGAATCTTTTAAATTATTTTCAGTCTTTAGGATGTTCTATGTGTGCTGGTTGGACCCCAGTAAAACCTGTGTTACACCTGTTATTATAATTCATCTAAAGCAACATTAACTGAGGGTATATGGTATGGTTGTTAGATCCAATGAGGTTACAGTGGGCAGAGGTCAGGAGAAATGTATGTCTCTAAGATTCTGATCATGACTGTGACTGTATCAGCATATCTTAGAAACACAATACCAAAACACCTGTTAACATGTGAGCAACAGCAAATGATATCTGAAAAAGATTCAGAATCATCATCATCCATGAGCTGCGAAGGCTTGAGGTAGGTTTTCATTTGATTTTCAAACAGCAGCTGCTATGCAGATTCACTGAGGATAAGGAAGGATAGAACAATAATGACCTACACCCACTATTATCAAGAGGGTACTTTTTCATGATCCCTAACATTCCCGTGTGATTGGAGGTCCCCTGCTGTGCACTGGTTTCTATTAAGTCTCATCCTCTTCTCTCCAGTTAATCCACAATCTCTGTGAGGGAGTAAATGTTCCCCGTTTTTCATTCTCGGATCAGATGGGTTTATCTAATATGTTTCAGATTTCAGGGACTTCCAGGACAAACCACTGAAAGTCTCAACTCTGATTTGACAGGCGTTATTTTTAGGGCTGAGCAAAGTTGAAAAAAATTAACTGATTAATTGTATGATTTTTCTGTGATTAATCTGTTTAATCGCGATTAATCGCATTATGCGCTAAATTTCCAGTTCAGTTCAGTTTGTCTTCCTTAGTGAGAAGCTGCTCGTTGCAGCACCGCTGCTGAGAACAGAAGCTACATAAAAATATGTGCTTTCACGTCAGACTCAATTCGTCAACACTGCGTGTCGGCGAGGCTACGGAAGAGCGCGCACCAACATAAATCGCCTTCAAAGTAAAAGCGGTGTTGCTGTAATGCATTCATAGCGTGCATCTTCTTTATTTATTCTCCGTGTTTGATTGACCTCACACGGGCAGGACTGGGAGAGCGGTAAGACGCCAGGTCTGAAATACGCCGTCTGGAGAGATTTAAACCAATAAGCCCCTCTCAATGTATTTTTTTTTAAAATGCAAAAACAAACATGCAGTTAACGCATGATCAAATAGTTAACGCCATTAAAGGAATGCCAGATTCATTTTGTGTTAACGCGTTAATCTGCCCAGCCCTATTTTATGACATCACTGCTTTGTTAGATTATATAGTTCAAGTAAAGAAGACAGTGAGAGTGGTGGAGGAGAATGGTGGAGGGAATGTAATGGGGGTTCTGGTTCTAGTTCAAATCAAGAGCAGTGATCATCAAGACGAAGATGCCAGACAATCGAAGCTCTCGGCCTACCGATCTTCTGGGGATTTCTCAACACAAAGTTGTTGTGCTCATAAACCCCTGGACCTGGATTCTGCTGGTCACAAGCGTTCATCTACAGGTGTGGGGACAAACAGGGGTGTCACGTGGGCATAACGTGCTGTTTTTGGGCGACGGCGCCTAGGACAGACCGTATCAGAAATGTTGATCTCCCAATATTCTCCAAGATATGTTTTACTGCAAATGAGACAAACACCAACTAACTTCAATGTATTCCTTCAACACCTAAAGAGTCTCTGTAATGTGAAATGGTTCTCAGAACTTTT
Organism: Clinocottus analis; assembly: GCF_023055335.1. Classification (NCBI taxonomy): domain Eukaryota; kingdom Metazoa; phylum Chordata; class Actinopteri; order Perciformes; family Cottidae; genus Clinocottus; species Clinocottus analis. The sequence goes on from NW_027176087.1 coordinate 1,411,304, forward strand.
TAACTGTTCTGTGACCCAATGTCTACACTTGAGATTATCTGTAAGAAAAAAAAAACTGAAGAGAATGTGTTTTACCTGAAATATGAATATCTGGTGGGCAGATGTCAGGAGAAGGAGAAGGTGAGGACACTGGCACTGGCTCCTCTGTACAGATCTACAAAGAAATATTAATGTAAAATTGATAACACAAAAGATGACTTCATGAACATGGATGTCGGGTTCCCAAAGGCAGGGCTCTGAAGTGCTTTGGTAGGACATGTTTGATGCAGGACATCTCATTGAACCTTATTCATCCACCACTACAGTTGGGAGACTGACTATCTGGTGACCTGGAGCGGACTGACCAACGTAGAGCTCAACGCCCTAAAGACAGTGGAGATGGTCATGGATTTCTAGAAGAACGCAGCCCCACCGCCCTGTGGGATTCCTCGTCAACCTTGTGGAGTCCTTCCGCTTTCTGGGCTCCACCCTAACCCAGGACATCAGCTCCATCACCAAGAAGGCTCAGCAGAGGATGTTCTTACTGAGGCAGCTGAAGAAGTTCAACCTGCCAAAGACCATGATGGTGCACTTCTACATCGCCATCATTGAGTCCATCCTCCACTGCTCCATTACGCTGCATATCTGCAGCCTATTATTCACTCTGCTGAGAGGGTGACTAACTGCTAGAATACCTGCCTTGCTGTTCTCTCCCATGTTGCAGTTAAAATCCACAGTAGGAGCAAGCTCCATGTTTGGCAAAAAATGTCATCACTTTGTCATTTTATCTAATTAGACATTTGTGTGAACTTGTCTTTATTAACAAATAAACTAGGGAGTCAATGCCAAAAATGTGTCTTGTGCGGTCACAGTGACCTTTGACCTTTCACTAATTCAAATCAGTTAGTCATTGAGTCCAAGTGGACGTTTGTGCCGGGTGTGAAGAAATTCCCCTCAAGCGTTCCTGCAGTACCACACTCACAAAAATTGGACGAACAGACAAACAACCAGAAAACATAATGCCTCCAGCCATGACTGATGAACTCAAGGAAGAAATCCACCAATAGAATGTACAACACTGTGAGACTTTGTGGTCTGTTTTGCGATGAAACAAAGCATAGCTGACCTCTGGTGATCTGATGTGGACTTTCAAGCGTCCAGAGTTGTAGCTGTTGCCTGCAGCTCGCTGGACCCCATTGTGGAGAGATGTGCTGCTGGGGAAAAGTCCTTTCCCCGGGATGAAGGCTATCTCCACAGCACTGTCTTGGCTAGAGACACAATCCATACGAATGCAAAGACTTAATCATGCCGTGACGTACATAAAAGCAGGAAAGAGGGACAGCTGTGGGTATAGCTGACTAATCCCTACTGAGATCGCAGATGTTACTCACTTTGAGTTTGACAAGAACCACTCACCTGACTTTGACTTTGTTCAGCATGCTTTTGGCCTCTTCGTGGGTCACACCTATCAAGGACTCCTTGTTAACGGCAATGAGCTGATCTCCAGGCCTCAAACGTCCGTCCTGCACAACAGAGACAGATTGTCACGTTGAACTGAAGAACACAGGAACATACTTCCCTTTGATGGATAATCTGTTCATACATTGAGAAATCTTCTTAAATCTTATATGGAGGATGTAACAACTGTAACAGTGTTTTCACGGCTCTCTCTCTAAAAAGACGATAAAACAGCTGCAGCAATTACAGACGACAGAGTGCTCGTGATATTTCACATTTTCACTGTATTCCACCAGATTTAACCATTTTCACTTTGTAGGCCGATCTTTGGTATATTTGCTAGTTATATTGAGTGATTGGTTTGTGTGTGTGTGTGTGTGTGTGTGTGTGTGTGTGTGTGTGTGTGTGTGTGTGTGTGTGGGTGGGTGTGTGTGTGTGTGATATCATTTTTAAATCAACATCTGATTTATCAATGTGAACATTTATTGTGCAAACTACAACAACTTTGAAAACTTCAACAACAAAAGAGAAACAACAGAACAAAATGAAAGGCTGCCATCCCAGAATGCATGGTTTTACACTGCAATGACGGTGAGATTAAAACATGTGGTTTTCATAGAAGTCAATGAGGCCTTTTTGGCCACAGAGGTGTCCAAGGGGAGTATTTGACACTGCATGAAAAATACTAATGCAATCAAATCAATTTTGTTGCTAATATTTGACCTTTCCAAGACTCAAATCACCACCAAAACCCCATCACTATACTATTTATTATGTGGAGAATAATCTAACTTGAAACCCATATGGGCAAACACAGGGGAGGCCACCGTGGAAACTGCAGACAAACCCACTTGGGACCCTTATCTGCAGCCCGAATGTAAACCTTATGGGCCCCACATGGACATGCTTGGTGGGCTGTTCTCTTATCTTAACAATGGCTTCCTGTTTGCTTGTTCTGAACGGTCCAGACCTCTGAAGTGTGCTGACTGGCAGGGTTTTCCCACCTAGTCAAGTCAATTGTATTTATGTAGCGCCAAATGGCCTTATCTCATGACACTATTCATATAAAGCAGGTCTAGAGATGTAGCCTGACCAGGACCGATGGGATTAAACATGGAGATGTGCAGCAACAACTACAGCTCTGATAAGCATAGCTGCATAATTCCCTAGCAGACTCATCCCATACAGGAAATCACTGTGCATGAAATGCTAGCTCGCTTCCTATATGATATGGGATTAAGAGTTGGGATTTAGAGGAAATGGACAACCTGCTTCCATAAGCACAAGACTGTGAATCTGAGAGCGTAAGTGTCAGTAGCTGATGTAAAAGAGCCAGGCATTAGTTTAGTGGAGAGTGAGTTAAAGAGACTTAATGACAGTGTCTACATACAGTGTTGCTCTCCTGTGCATGTACACAGTTGCATGTAGTTCTACTACTCCGTACCATTCACCATCTGGCAGTAGGGATTTGAGTCAGTAGGTCAGTGAAAAAGAAATGGACGATAATAAATGCAATGCATACATGTCTGCTGCACTGCAGCCTTATCCCTCAGAAAAGAGTGTGGAGAGATGGCTATGGCATTTGCTTTTAAACCTCTCTGGAGCAGTGGAATAAACTGAGACACAACATCTGACATCTGACAATGACCTAAAAAGCTCTCAAGAGAAGTGAAGAGACCATGAACCCCTAGAATGGTTGATTACTGCAGTGGTAGCTATGCCAGTAACAAATCTTTAAATAAAGTTTAAAAAAAAAATGTTGAGCCCACAATAAATAAAACAGTTAACATTCAAAAAATGTTGGCAAGTATGCAACACAAGTAATGCTGAGATCAGACTGTTTCTGTATTTTAAGATAGTGACCGTGTCAGATTGAGCAATCATGTTAGTGCCACTAGTAGGGCAGCACATGACATCTTAGTTCTATAATCCTATTCCTTCTCAAAGGTTCTGGAGTATAGACTAATGTTTCTATACAGAGAATATGCAGTTACATAAGGGTTTATTCCACAGTATGTCCGGAATATTCCTCGTTCTTTTGCCTGCACCTTTACATACTGATATAATCACCTTCATCACTTAAAACAGCTGAAATTATTCTATAATAATAATACTAATTCTAATAATAATGCACAGTGTTGTACATGAAAATCTGAAATAAGACAAAGGGGAGTACAATTTGTATGGGAAATAATACTAAAATAACCATGAAAAAGACCGAAATAAACGTGTACTTTTTTGACTTTTAAATTTATTAAAGTTATAAGAAAATTCTTTGAAAAGTATTTTACTCAAAAATTAATAATAATAATAATAATTAATGTTATTTAGTTAGTTAATTTTAGGAGCTATTAGATAAAAAGAAAAGAAAGAAACCCGAGAAATTGATATGCATAAACTCATCATTTATGGATTATGCTGGATTGGAGTACATGGATGTCGATATGACCCGAAGAGAGAGAGAGAGAGAGAGAGAGAGAGGAATCAAAACACGTATCAAAAACATTTTTGCGGCAAAATGTCACAATACTGATAGAAATCCATTTGGCAATTCTTGTAACAAAAGATACAAACCAGTTCTCAAACAACTTTCCACAGGGATCATGGGATACATGCGTAGCCCCGAGGCCCTCTCTGTGCTCACTGTCACTCACTGGCTTCTAGAATAAAAGTGATGTAAATCCTGGCAGGACATGTGCAACCAAGAACATCTGCTTAGTAACAGCTCTCTTTAAGCGTATTCCTCCCGCCATTCTCCTCTTTTTTCCTCCTTGTCATTTTGCCCAGAGTTGACAGCGAGTGGGCGGGCAGAGAGGCGAGGAGGATGGGATGAGCAGAAAGAAGCAGGGGAAGCTGGAGAGAAGGAAGAAGGCAGCCGTATGTGGAAACGTAGGGTGTGTAGGTTTATTTCAGGGCACTTTAACGTCAATTCATTCTAATTCCCCTTCAATCTGTGAGCGCTTAGCTGACTTCCTGACAGGTGGAGGTGACCTGAGTGAGGTCATGTTTGGAAAGTGATAACATCGTCATCTTTCAGATGTCTCTTCTACTCATGTATGTATATTTTTGGCAAACCTAAACACAAGCAGTGTTGTTATCCTACACTGTCTCTTTTGACATTGCTGTTTAATACTAAGTACACTCCTTTAAACAACTGTCCCTCATAAAACTAAATAGTTTGTAGTTTATTGAAAATTATATATTTGTTTACTTTCTGCATTGGCATTAAATGAGAATTGTAAAGAGCAGAAATGTCCCAGAATACTGGGCTGAGTAAGCACTGAGTATTACTATTATTAAATGATGCACCATGATCGATGGCCAAAACAACATGTCACAATAAACTAGAAAGATCCTTTCACAGCAAGACAGTGAAGTGATCTGAAGGTTGATGCATTGTGGAGCCAGCATTCCAGTGTTATGTCAACCTGACAAACTGGAGCCATCTGTACCGAGGAAGCCTTCATGTGAACGTATCGCTCTGTGCTGCTCTCTCTCCTCAGGCCGTTGCAGGACCAGCACTTGTTGCTTTGTTTTTGTCGAGCAGATGCCTGTGTGAATGGAGTGTTCTCTGCATTCCCTCAGAGACTGAGGCCAGGGTGCAGAGCTCATGCATCATGTTTAACAGCAACTTCCCCTCAGGATGAGTGGAACATTTACTGTTTGTCTGCCTTACCTCCAATGCTAAATGCTTCCACCAATGCACTGCTAAGCAAGATCCTTCAGCGCTTAGTTTGTCTCAGGACAAAAACTCATTATTTTTGTCAACAAATCCAATGAAAAGAACAAAATCAACAATAACTTAATACTGCTAAAACGTATTATGTGTGTACACCTAAATGAGCCACATGGAACACACAGAGCAGTTTGTGCAAGGTGAGTCCTCGCTTGATGCCTGACCTTCACACTCGGTGCAGTGTGTCGAGAGCAGCACTTTACCAGTGTACCAGAGCAGCACTGACACTGAAACAACACAATCGCCAATAAATATTGTATGATAGTGTTTAATATTCTTTAATCCAGCATGAATTCCTAAATATTCAATAGGATTTAATGAACCCATAGGACTGTTATGTTTGTCACAGTCAGGGAGTCAAGATGACACTGCAGATAACTGAGAGAAAACTGCTTAACTTTTCTCAGCTTTTGAACTATGCTACTTTTTGTTTGTGATATTTGTCAATTTTACAAATTGTTGCTAGTATTTATTTGTACATTTGCATGTCTTGATGACAAAAATTAAACAATTAAGACCTTTCAAAAATAAAACTGCGCTGGAAGGACTCTTTCTCACTTTGCTAGAAGAGTGAATAAACTGCCAGTTCCCACCAACCCATAATTTGGCACTACAAACCGCTGCATCATGGGAAATTCAAAGCAACACAGTTGCATCACCTCTGTTATGGCCTCCTTTCAGCAGTTACCAGTTCGGATTAGCATTTATTTGATTATTTTATTTAATTTTTTTTAAGAACGTCACGGCTTGGCGACTTTATTGCTAAATTACTCTCGAAGCCAGATCGCGGCCTCATATCCTCTGGCAAGGAAGTTGCGTTACCTTATCTTAATTTATATAGTTAAAAAGTTGCCTCACATATTACAAGAAACACAACAACAAAAATAAAACACAACAACAACAAAATAAAAATAACAAAAGAGCAACGTACAAACAAAAATATCAAAACCCAGAACATATAATATAACACCTAGAGTCAGGTGAACTCTGGAAGGCAGTGTAATAAAAGGTTTTGAGCCGGGCTTTAAAAGAAGCCACTGACTCAGTCTGCCTTATTTCCTCAGGAAGCCTCGGGGCTCTTATCCCCAAAGCTCTGTCCCAATTAGTCTTCAGCCGAGAGACTGGAATAGATAGAAGATAGAAGCGTAGGATAGAAGAACTGAGATATATTGAGGAGTGAGACCATTTAGTGCCTTAATTACTTATAAGAACCTTATAATGGAGTCTCAAATGTACAGGAACCCGTGGAAAATGGTAAACGATAGACGGACAATGAGCATAAGGTTTGTTATTTTCAGCTATTGTTACTTTCAGTCTACAATACTTTTAGTTCACGTTACTTTAAGTTAATGTTACTTTAAGTGTTAATGTTACTTTAAGTATTAATGTTACTTTAAGTTAATGTTACTTTAAGTGTTAATGTTACTTTAAGTCCATGTTACTTTAAGTGTTAATGTTACTTTAAGTTAATGGTACCTTAAGTGTTAATGTTACTTTCAGCTCTGGATACTTTTAGTTCCTGTGTTAAACTAATCGGAGGCCAAAGCTGCAGAGGTCTGCACCTCTGTCTCTTCTACCGCCCTCCATCTTGTTCACTTCATTTCCCTTTAAGTAGTCCCTCACTGCTGCATTGCATCCATCTCAGTCATGTTTTAACCTGATATCTTTGTGGTCCTCAAGTACTTGTGCTACCAAACTGTAGGGAATTTCTTTTGTTAACCAATAGCAATGTTAATGTGTGTGCTGGTTGTTTAAGTCAGCAAGTATTTGCTAACATGTGTATGTGTATGTGTGTGTGTGTGTGTGTGTATGTGTATATATATACATATATATATGACTCAATAAAAAATAAATTAATGCAGCTTTACACGTACACTCCAGATTAAGTTAAATCACCTAATAGTAGCACTAAATCCTAAAAAGTAGGAATTATATTAGTTACTACCCGGATGACAGTTCATAATTTCAGACTCGCCTGTGTTCATTTATCATGTCTTTGGTTACACGATAAAAACATCCTGGTCTGGCCCGGAGCAACATCGCTCCCTCTAATAATCCTATTTCAGAGATTGTCATTCAAAATCTGAAGTTTATTTCTTTTTACTGCATTTCAGGTGTATTTCATTTCCTACCCGGTGGCAGTCTCCTCCAGACAGGACTTCCTGAATGAAGACAGCGGGGCCGTCGGGCCTGTTGGACCCTCCTCCGATGGTGATGCCCAAACTGTTGGATCTCGCCAATGAAATGAGCTGAATCACTCCTTCACCTGGATGACTGAGAACAGGAAGCCACATGGCCTCATCAATCTCTGACGTCAATAAAAAATGTTGTGTTTGCTCTATTTTTGTGCATCAGTTAGGTTGATGTGTCGAGGACATGCAACACACTTTTGGTATTTTTGCTTACACCTTGTGTGTCTCAACCCTGTGGTAAAAAAATAACCTTTCTTTGGCCTCTTTGGCATTACTGTCCTAATTTTGCACAGATATTACATTTATTCAACACAATCAATGATTAACTTTGAAAACATCACACATTTGGAAAGAACATTTTGTAGCCTACATTAAAGTTGAATGTATCTATCTGGAGCACTTTAAAAGCAAAATCCAGAGTCCAGCTGTAGAAAAAATGATGTGCTCTATTACACAATGAAATATATATGTATGTAATATACATATATGAATGGTGATGACATGACAAAAATGTCACACTCACACAGATGGTAAACTTGGTTTAAGAAGGGTAAGATGGTTTGGGATTATGCTATTTTTAATGCAAAGTTGACATTGTTTGAGATGTCTTTGCTGTAGTGCGACAACTTAACATTAACATCATCAGCATGCCAGAAACAATTATGCTTTATGTGTTAACCATTAGGATTGTGTTTCATGTTAATGAAACACAATCCTAATGGTCTCCTGACAGTCCTAATTGATGGAAAAGATGTTCCTTCATCTCAACTGCAGTAGAATACTTGGACTAGTCCTTAAAATGTCAATAAGCGTAACACTGTCAAATGATTTTCTATCAGGGTCATGAATAATGCCCTTGACCTCAACCACAGCCCAGTGAAACCATTAGGACTTGTAATAAAGATGTCAGTACATTTAATTATGCTGTCAAATGCTAATATAACGGTGTCATCAATAATTACCTTGACCTCAACTACAGTGGAACTTTTTATGAATATGTTAATTATGTTATAAGGGCAGTTTAACAACTACCTAGGAGATTTACTATGTGGTGGACAGATAGCTTTATTTGTTGCTAAAGTAACCGCTAACTGCTGTTAACTGTAGCTGCTTTTAGCCAGTTATCACAGTTAGATGTTTTATTGGCTGACTGAGCCTTGGGGTGCCAGGTAAACCACCTCGGTACAAGATTCCGGGGAATGACATCTTCCCACCTACCAAGACACGTAATGACACACATGAATACAAATCTATACAATAGTTTGTATATCTATGTTTAGTACTTGCACGCCACAACTTCCCAACTGGTGTCATAGTCCTTCTCCTGTACAAAGGAAGCTTACCTGAGGGAGCGCAGCATGGGCCCACCGTTGTTGTACATGTTCTGAGAGCCTGCTGGGCTCAACAACAAAGGACTCTGGGAGCGAGACGAGGAACCGGATGATGTGCTATCCAGGTAGCGGCCTCCTTTGGCATCTCAAGAAAGAACCAAACGACACAACAGTGAGGACAGGCATTTAACCTGTGCTGTGGTAGGAGGTGAAACATCAACAAATGTCAAAATGGAAAAAGAGATGGCTTTAGATAATGATTTCAATAATTACTAACACTGTAAAGTCATTATTTAGACGAGGGGCAGTCAGCGAGCATGATGGTCTGATGCAACTCTTCATTTCAGATGTACAACACTGAAATAGAATTCTTCAACAATTTGCTGCTGCCACAGATGGCTCCACTTGCACTGAGGCTCTCCACCGAAAAAGTCTGTATGTTTCTGTTAAAACATTTCTTAAGCCTGAGTGACTCTAAGCACTGAATAATACCCAATGTGCTGACCAAACCAACTGCCGAGCAGCCCAAATATGCCCCAGAATTTTTTTTCTTTTATCCACTGCCTGGGGTGAACATCTGCTTCTTTCCTGTCCTCACATTCAAAAGTAAATCTCCTGTTGGGAGGTCGTTCACGCTGAATTCCAGCAGTATAGAAGGATGTCATGGGTTCGTTGATAATGAGTTGTCATTACAGTATGTGTTTGCACCATGTTTGTTTTTTAACATGAATAAAGTCTGGTTGTTTGCTGAAAATCCGTATGACATTTCTCCATAAACAGTACAAGTGTTTTATACTCCATCATTTGTGCTGCAAATCCTTACGGCTTTAAATTGTAGCATTTTGTTGCTCTTCCTTCGGTGGAGGAAATTGTAAAAGGTGTGTTCAGATACGGTACCAAGTTTATTTTCCAAGCCACAATCATGCTTTACCAGTCTTCGTTCAAGACTCAAGACCAACAATACCGAGGTCTAGACTCTACAGACTGTGGTTCGAGGCGGTAAATCATTTCAGTTATTTACCTTTCCCCACACTGATGAAGTGTATTGTTATATTAATCAGGACTTAAAAAAATAACTGCTACAATAATCAATAAACTATATTAATTGAGAAAAGAAAAACTTGTTAGATCCTGCCCCACTGAAACTATGTGCTGTTATCACAATATCTAAACAAATATTGCTTCTCCTTCTTCTCAACGATACCACCTCTAAGCGTGACTCTTCAATAACACGACAAACTATAACCCCGAAATACATTTGTGAATTCTTGGATTCTTTGGATACAGAGTCAAGCTCTTGGATGGAGCCTGACCTGCTGCACAGAGCACAAACCAGCTCACGTGTTGATGCCGTGCTTTCACAAATCTGTACCAGCCGGCTGCCTCCTTCCCCACAGAAACAGATGTTGGCAATTGTGTAATGGACAACTGCACTTGTCATAAGTCATTTTTAAAGGCAGACTTACTCTATCTACCTAAAGGCTTAGTACTGTTAGTACGCCCACATTGAATTACAGTTACAGCTTCAAGAAAAAACCTACCTTGCTGGATGGGAGAGTTGCGCGTTGATCCTGTGCTACCGTTAGATCCATACTTCTCCAGTAACTCAGCAAATTCTCTCCTATTCAGGAAAACCAGAAGAGAAACATTATTGAGACACGAGTTTGTCAGACAGAGACAGTGTCTGAACCAGAACGAACCTTGAGTTAATGCCTAGAAATAAAACATAATAGTTACGGAGAAATGCAGCCTTTTAAATCAGTACAAGGGTTTAATTTCAGATATGGTCAGCTGTTTAGCAGCAAGGTCTGTGTGTATAGTTGCCAGAAGACCACCCTGTCGGAGGGAGAGCGGCCAGCACTCAGCCGCTCTGTGAGACTGAAGCCCAGTCAGCAACGACAGCTCAACCCAGGCGGTGGGAGTCACACCGCTGGGTTCAAACTGCGTAACGGCAGTAACTGAGGTTTTGCTGATCCAGCAGAGAGTCGAGGCGGTCCCCTGGGATCAGACCCCCGGTATTGGGGTTTGCTCTGGCTGAATGAGAGCTAACTGTAACAGAGGGTCCGTGTCCTCGAGCTGCTTCACGGTCTACTCCCCGGGAAGCAGCATCCTGGTGGAGGGGAGTGTCAGGATGCTGCGTGTGTTGATTCTCGCACTTTGAAATAAAAAAACTCAAAAGTACCAAAATGTACATCGGTCATGGATGTATCTTTTACAAACCTTCTTTGTCTTATCATGTGAGACTGAGGACAGACTGGATGCTACAGAGACTCACTATCTCCTCACCAGGAACAAGCGGTATGAGAAGACCGCTCGGGCTGGAGCGCTGGCTGGCTAACAGTAGCTAGCTCTACAGCACAAACACAGACCCATTTAACACCTCATCCCTATTACTTCTTCACATTCTTTTGATAATGTTTTAACTACAAATCTTAAAAATGTGCACCTCAATGCATTAAAAAAACTGGCTTTGGTATAATCCGAGAGTCTAAGACTAAGTCTAATTCATAGACATAGTTCATTTAGATTTAAAACCTTTCAGCGTGTTGGGCACAAACATTTGCATGATAAGAAATGGATATAGTAGAGTTGAGGGAACGTATCTCATATTCACTAAAGCACTAACATTATCTAAATCCGCATGTCACACAGTTAGTCTCCATTGTAGAAGGCACAGCATTCTTCTTCTTATTTTGGTTTCGACACGTGGAAATAAGTTGTGGTAACTTTGTTTGTGATTATCCTATGTCACACTTTGGTATCCGCTTAACACCTTGTTTGTGTTGAACACAACAATATGATGTCCCTTGAGGATGATCAATATAAAGTGCCATTTCTAAGTGGATTATGAAAAGCAGTTTCAGTGGCTCCAGGAGAAATAAGGACACAACTTGTTCCTGGACAGCAATTTAGAAGGTTAAAGATGCCAACAGCAGGGCCAGCACATTATTTCTCACTGAAGTGATTGGACATGATCATAACTAGGAACAGTCTTTATAATCTGAAAAATTCTCACACTATTTATTCTGATCATTCTCCACCTGTGTTACTTCATCATAGTCATCTTGCTCTGACTAACCTCGCCCATCAACAACTGCTCTTGGGCTTGTTAGCTAGTGTGTTGTTGCAGCTTGTGTAAACAACGTTTTTATTAAGATATGTGGTTATGGTATGATAACTATATGGACAAGGTTGCCATTGGTGGAGGCCAACAGTCTGTCTTGCTGTGATTCTCCAGAGACTCATACTGGTTAAGTCATACCCACATTTTAGATATGAAATGAAACCCCACTAATTATACCATGACCACATACTTCCATTATCTTAAGTGCTGCTTGATGCGATTTGAAAGAAACACGTTAAAGGCATACATTATAGATGAAAAACACTTCTGCACGCCCTTACACTGTACATGAGTAAAGCCAAATTATATAGCTGCCATCTTAAGCTTTTTTACGTTTTTCTTTTTGGAGTCAGATACTTCACGGTCGTGATCAGGGATGACACAGCTGCGACATCAAGGTAGTCCCATACACCTGCATTAGCCAGTCACAAGCCGAGCACAGCCACCTAGCGTCTAGATTAGCACCACGGTAGCTGTTTGCCTAACTAACCACTCTATCTGTATTAATACCAGCCCCACTGAAATTCCATCAAGATGTCACCATGAAGTCACGGTCAGTACTGCTCCACCTGAAGCAATATGAAGACAGAAGGTTCTACAATATGTGTTTGAAGGATATATCCAGTATGAAAACTCGTTAGAAAGATTAAGATATAAGAAGATAAAGATATAAGTATCACGATTACACAATGTTTAACCGACAAGCTCAATAACAGCCTGAACATGAAGAACATCTAAAGTCATTGCATGAGAGTCTATGAAGCAGAGCCGAATAGTTGTCAGACCCTGGTCACAGGTGGTTGATGCTACATTATGATGGGCCACCTCAACCATACGCTGTGAAAGTTGTATTCACCATTATATTTGAGACTCAATACTGAGTGTAGAATGGGACATTTTAAGTCCAGGAAATATTTTCCGTACGCTCTCACTCACTGACTTGTACTAATGTTCCTATCTTAAAGTCCCTGCTCTGTGTTTACGGCGTGTTCTCGACAAAACAGTCAATAGAATAGCTTGAACATCCCTGGACTCTTGCTGCTTCTGGTGTTGTTGTGGTTTTAGTAGTTTGACCCTTTTAAGAAGGCTTTCCTGAGGTTATTATAACAGCAACGTCATTTTCTTTACTTTACATGTTTAAAAGCTGGCGCAGCTGCTAAGCATGCAGCTATCGCTAAACTCGTTCTGACTTGTTTTTAAAAGAAGAACAGAAAGTCTGTTGAGGGAGTCAGAGACAGACAGACGGCATAATCCCTGAACCCCCTCCCCTTCCATCCACTCTCCTCCCCTCCAGCTCCGTCCTCTGCTCTGGGAGTGTAGTTAAAGCACAGAGCACGGATTAACTCATCTCGTCAGGAGCACAGCCCTAGGTTAAGCTCTCCCCTCTCCTCAGTCTGTTGTCATTCCACCTCAAAGAGAGGGGGGGAGGGTCCATCTCAAGAGTGCCAATCACCTCCAAATTACAAGACATTCATGAATCTCGCCACTTGTCAGCACATTCATGCAGTTCTGCATATTCATATTAGGATCTGCACAATAAATCCACAGTGTGATCCTGGTGGCTGTCACAGTGTTATTACCACTGTTCACGTCTCATTTCCTGCACGTATCCTCAAAATCCTGCAAATCAGTTCTGTGTCGGAGTCTCTTCACTAAGCATAATACCTAGTGACAGACAATGTCATATATTTCAGAAAATAAAGTCAGACATGTTCATGTGCAACTGTCTTGCTCTTTTAAATTCCAAATTCCCCAGAACCTTTGGCACTTACAATTGAGGATCATGTTGTGTTGTAACGTCATATGTATTGTATACTGTTTTGGAGAGGACACATTTGTCATGGTTGTGTGAACAATTTATAATTTAACAGAAACATTAATTCAGTATTTTGTAGCTTTTGTGGCAAAAACTTAATTCAATATTTTGTGTATCTTTTGTGGCACTAAACAGGTACCTGATGGACCCTGACGTACCGGAGAAGCAGTGTGTAACCATATCAAAGTACTGTTACATGGACACTTACTTTGCTTCCTCGTCTCTGGCTATGAGAAGTCGCATAAGATTAGTTGCAGAGGCTCCTCTCAAGATGTCCACAGCTCTGAAAAACAAACACACAGTTACATTATTGTATCAGCACCAACTCTGTCAGTCAGGTGCTTAAATAAATGACAAGAGCAGTAATTATTTACTGGACTACCTGTCACTTGTGACTCCCACTAGACTGTCCCCGTTCACCTCCAAGATCTGGTCCCCTGGCATCAGGTTTCCTGTCAGAGGTCAGAGAAAGGTCAGCTGGTCTCTAGCCCTCTGGTACACAGTGGAGGTATCAGCTACAAGAAGAACTGGTGAAAGCTATCGTTAGGGCGAGAGGACGTTTAGTCGTCTCAATTAGCAGCTTGTTAGGAACTGCCTTTCATAAGACACCTAACATTCACAAAAGAGGTCTCTACTGGCATGTTTCGTATGGAAGAACAAAGCGTTACAATATTTTAAACTCTGTTAACCACAGCCCTTATTTGAGGCATCTAAGCAGAAACCCATTCAAAAAAAGAGACAAGGGAATTACATAAACAGGATCATTATTTCGAAAATTGCAGTTATTTTATTTGTAAGGAATGAAGTGAGAATGAGATCTGTTATTGAGCAGTGGTGATATGAGCTACTTTGTGAGAAAAACTCTGCTGTTCTAACTGATTAATAATAAAAAAAATGAAAGAATGTCAAGCTGTAATGATTTGAGTACAAACGGTTGATATGTGCCCTATATCCATCCTTCACAGCAGGGAGGAAGTAGGCCATGCCAGTGTTGTGGTGTAATGTATTCATATTTTTTAGAGAAGTTTCTTCTGTCACTCCAGTTGAACTGTATCCTTCTATTCCTTATGAGTTCATGAGACACACAGGGGGTATCTGCAGCCCTCTTTTAGGCACTGTACATGTAGAAGACGTGCCTTCTCTTTTGTGTGCTACACAACATCTCAATCAAAACAAAAAAACACTAAGATCAGAGCAGAGTCACTGGTATCAGAGGCAGGGGAATGTTAGGGGACACATCTATCTATAGGAGGGAAGAAAAAAATCTAAATGTACAACTTTTTATATTTTTTCTTTTTACTATTTATTTTTTTCTAAATTAATATCTGTTTTGAATAAAAAGCCCACAAAAACTTAACTTTGTGGTCAATAAAAACAACTATTTCTGTATTGCACAGTGCATCAACATAAAAGCAAATAAATAGATAGAGTGAACGTCAGATAATCCCACTTTAAATTGGAAAGACTATTTAGTTGTTTGAGAAATAATCTAAATCAACATTTTAAGAAATCCAGTTTCTTTTAAGTGTGATCTTCATCGCTGGATCTCAAAGATATAAAGCTGTTCCTGTGTGAGTGAGTGAACACAATGCTTGGTGGTGGAATTGGCTGCGATGAATGGGACGCCAAATCGTCTCTGAGTGACAGCGTTTGATTTGAACTACAAAGGGAGGATGGCTGTTAGCAGCAGCTCACACAGGACACAGCACCCCGAGCTGACTCACAGCAGCATTTTACTGCCTCTGGGTATTTCCTGCACTAATGTCTTCTTTGGAGAATGGTTATCTTTGAATTGAAAATAATCAAGTAATCCAGAGAAGTAATGACAAGAAAACGCACCTTAGAGGATACGCTACTCACCATCGCTTGATGCAAGGCCACCTGGTAAAATCCGTTTGACATAGACTCCAAACTCCTCTCCGGTTAGCTCCTTCACTCCCCCAATCACTTTAATCCCTGTTGAGAGGAGGAGAAACATCACTTTGTCATTGTGTGACATATAAAGCGTACAAACAAAATGAACTATGAAGTAACTGTCATAACCTCCACAATACAAAGGAGGGATTTCAATTATCTTTAAACTAATATCTCATATTCTTAGATTACTGTATTTCCTTTAAGCCAGGTAAAGAAACAAGTCGAGTATTAAATACATTACAAAACAAAGTGGCGACCACTTGCAGAGCCCTATCACACACAGGCCGTGATAAGGTCATTTTCTGGCACTCCGGCTTCACCAAGGCGAGTATAAACTACGCTTAAGTCACCAATACATGACTGAATATCACTATTTCAAGCTCCACAATGAAAAGCTGCAGATCTCCAGATGGATAAAATGCTAATTATAGTACATAAATGAATAATAATAACTTGGTACAGATGGAAATTTCAATAATGTGAACTCAGGGGAGTGAGTGGAAGGTCATTTGTCAGCAGCTGCCATTTGATGTCCATACCGCTTACAGAAGAGGACTGGGAGGGTCATATAAGCAAACTTAAGTCTACTTAAACCTAGCTGTCTGTCAGTCCAATGGTAAATGGACTGCACTTATAAAGATCTTTTCTAGTCTTCTGACCACTCAAGCTCTTTAACACAACATGTCATTATTCACCCATTCACACACTGATGGGAGGAGCTACCATGCAAGGTGCCACCTCTCATCAGGACTAACTATCGTTCATCCTCATTCATACACCACAGTATGCGGGAGCAACTTGGGGTTAAGAAAAAAGGACAAGTCAAGATGGACTAGCGGAGTCAGGAATCGGACACCCTATCCTCTGATTGGAGGACAACCCTGCTCTACCACTGAGCCACAGTCACTTGTCAAGTTAAAGTTAACCTAACTAAGCGGTTTTGTTGCCTCAACCGAACTTTCTTTGAAGACAAAAGTTTCTTTTGAAAAGAGGCAGTGCTTGTGAAGAGGAACACCGTCACTGAGACGTGCAAACCCGATGATAGTGGTAGGAAGAGCATCATAGTTTGACGCTTGCTGCCACAGACCGAGCTGCTTTATTGAAAGCATTGACGTGAGAACGTGTTGTCTGAACAGACATTACGAACTACAAAGACCACTGCTGTGATGTTGATTGAATGAAGACAACCAGAGCTGCAGAGTCTCGTCAAACACACTTCATTCAAACTCAGGAACAAGCGGTGAGTTTAATCAAACAATGCTGTTTGCAAACAAAAGATTTAGATTTCACTAAATAGTTGCTTCATTTACGACACATCGTTGAAAAGCGATCATTATATTCAGAAGTCGGGGCAAACCCTCTGCTGAGTCAGCGTGTAGCAGCCAGGAATCTGACTGTTGACCAGTCCTGTTTATCAGTCAGGGGAACTATTGCTTCAAGGAGGTGGCTGGATTTCAGCCATTTAAATAAATCCAAACTAAATATTGAAAAATAAAAATTTACCTTGTACTTTAGTCAATATCCATATGTCTAAGATGTAAACATGCTGTATGTATCAGTCATAGGTTTCATGGGAAATAATGTTTCTGATTGTTAAATGTAACCAAAATAAAGGGCTACAGTTTGAGGAAATATATTTAATAATAATATAATAATAATATTTAATTTTATGCCAATATTAAATTCATTTGATCCCTTGGAGGCACAAATATTGCATTGCTGTTAGGCTGATCGAATGTGACCTCAGACTTCTGTCTGAATACAGACACAGCGACAGACGATGAAGAGTCTGTATGAACCCAGCTGGAGCTCCCTGTATCTCATCATTACAGTTGGTGGAGCCTTTTGAATGAGAAGAAAGTATACGAAATAGATGCAACACCACCAAGTAGACACGCTAATGAAGCTCTAGCATGAGTGAGAAGTCAGGAAGACAATGCTCTTGCACACCGAAGCCGGTTGTTTATTTCTCACATCTGCCTTTCACTCCTCACACAAGCTCACTCATGATTTCAGGGTTAGGGACTGTCAATCATGACTCAGCTGTCTGATCAGCTGGTCTCTTCTGTCTTATAGCACAACAACACAATGGCATACTTGCATATCATCCTGCTGCTGTCTCTTTAACCTATCATTGTCTCTACCTTCAGGGTAGGTACAGCCCCTCCCGCTCCCCATCTCCACCCAGTCTTCACAGATCCACCAGCTTCATCAGCACCACCACCAGGTCTGGACTCCACGGGGGGTTTATCTTGCTCCATTACATATCTCCCTGTCGAGCCCAAGAGCCAAAGACTCTGTCAAGACGTTATCATCACATGTATCTGTTCATGATAAACTGTTGTTTTTCTTCATCTTAAGTGTTTCTACACCATTTAGCAGAAGGACATATGGTACCAATAGACCGATCAAGCAACGGACTAAATGATTTCACATCAATAAATCCCGGGACCTGCACTAACTCAGACTGGCACAATCTTTTATCCATAAATATACACTTGACACATCAATAATATTCTTGTTTTAACATACTATTATTTGTTTGTGAACCATATTTCTATTTTCTATTTTAATATTTTCTATTTTTAAATGATATCTGATAGTATTGCTCTGATGTTATTGTTATACACGGAGCCAAATTCTTTATATGTGTAATGGACAATAAACTGTTTGGATTCTGATCCAGTGGTAGCGGTCAACCGATCTATTCTGTTAGCACGTGTTTTACCAGTGTGTTTGATGTGAATAAAGTCTCCTTTTTAACCATTTGATCAGGGCTCTCGGTGTGAGGCTGCTGTTAGACTCTTACCACAGAGACAAAATGGTAACACTAATTGGGTCTGGAGCCAAGTGGTGCGTTAATTATTGTCTCTCTTGGAAGAATGGGGTTATGAAGTTCCCTGTCTCAGTTCTTCCTCACTTTCTTACTCTTCTCTGAGGAAAAGAGTCTCTTGTTCTTTTGTTCTCCTCAGCCTCAAAGCACTGTCCTCCCGAGCCTTATCTTCAGATAAGAAAAACATCATATTAATGCATAATATAAAAGGCGTGCCTCTCTCCCTCTTTAGCGGCACATTTTGTTTTCCAAATCATTAAATCCTGCTCAAGATTCATCAAGGGCATGTTTGCCTCCAAAGGATTACAAGTTCCAACACTAAAGATCACAACATTAAATGTGATAAAAAAAAATGCACAGTTGCTTCTAAAAATGGTTTATAATAACCTAGATAATACATGAAAAGTGGACTGTATTTATAGAGCACTTGTTTTTGTCTTAGCAGCCACTCAAGAGTTTCAAGGGTTCAATTATTGACATTATGCAACACAGGGCTGCACAACCAAATTCAGTAACAAAAAACACATAACAAATAAAACAATAGTACATTCCTCAAGTACATTTTCTGAATTTCTGAACTAATCAGTTATCTAGTCAGAAATGATGGATCTTGTTATCCTTCAACTTTGACTTCAACAAAGTGTCATTTCAGACTGAAAGTGCTTCTTTAAAGGCCCTTGTGTATGTTCACTGTGCAGCATGCTGAGGTGGTGCAGCTTTCAGCTGCATTAACAAAGAGATTAGCATGTGCTGTCCTCAGCACAGGACAGCAGCACCGGAGGCTGCAGTGTGGACAACAGAGTCTCTGCTGCTGTGGAGGCGTCAGGAGTTCAGTGCGGTGGTCTTTAGGCTTTATGCATTAGAACAGCATGTACACTTGCACATGCTCAGGTTGGACAACCATAAGCCGCTTTGCTTCTCACCTGTGTGCTGCTTAAACTGTGGGTTCACACACAGGGGGACACACACACACACACACACACACACACACACACACACACACACAAACCTCAGCAATTCTTTCACATCTCTCGTCACATGTTGTGCCGTATTTCCTTCTTTGATGCTGGTTTTAATGTTCCTATAGGACAACTGTGATGTGTCAAACTGTAACGGTGTAATTGTCATTGATGGATGAGTGAATGTGTCTGATGGATTAAAGTCCAGTATACAGAGAGAGTACAGAGACACAATGAATCCCGCCATCCCAACTCGACATGACAGTTCAATTTGCTTAATATTGCGTATCAACTGCACATAGGAACATTACAATGACATATACCGTATATGTATTACATAATGCATACATGTCTGAGGGCTGCAGTTATGAATTGTTATTTTAAGCATATGAAAGCCCATCAGATTCCATTATATTCATAATGCAGCACCAGTATATTCTTCACAGTCGTATAGTCTAACTCAGCTGTAGTGGAACAAGGACACATCAGAAAGCTCTGCATGCAGTATTAGGTTTGCAAGGGCCTTAGCTAACTATAGAAACTTGCTAAAACATAGCTATCATTAGCTTACTAACAGCAAACCTGTACCATCCCATTATCATTTTAGTACCAGCTAAGTAATCCTTTGACATGCTAAAATCTAACGTTTCTAGCGGCGACAGGCATCTTGTTCATTTTCATATTGTGGTGCCGATTGTGTTTCTCATCCGGTGGGCGGGGTTTTCACTTGCGTAGGCACAAGCTCCACCAGTGTGATGGTGTACAGATAAAAACAACAGCAGCTCCCTGCATGCTTAACCCAGCTGAGTTAAGTGGGTTAGGGCTTTGCCACATGACCTACTTCTCCTGCTTGGCTACCGTTCTGATACTTAACAAGGATACCTACACTGCAGAGAAAATCCCTTTAAAAGTGGAACTTCAATTATTTCAGCTATTCAAAATCAGACTCCATTGCCAGATAGCGGAGGATGATTGAGCTGGGCTGCATACATTATGTTGTTGGTTTTAGCTGAGATTTGGATTTAAATGAATGAATACATGTATTTTTGCTAGTGATGAACGACTTTTACTTTTACCACACCACTTATACTCAATTAACTTACAAACTAACAAAAGCAGGAACACAGATACGTTGAGTGGAAAAAAAGACAATGGCCATCAGAATCACTTAATTAACCACTAGTCTTTTGGTTCAGTCGCATCATTTCCAGCAGCAGGCAGCTGTTTTCAGTGAAACAGAATAAACCCACTGGACTCCACCTGCTCAGCACCAAATGGCAGAGAGACAGTTAGAGACACCCCACAGCGTCGCACCCCACAGCGCCACAGCGTCACACCCCACAGCGTCACACCCCACAGCATCACACCCGACAGCATCACATCCCACAGCGTCACACCTCACAGCATCACACCCCACAGCATCACACCCCACAGCGCCACAGCGTCACACCCCACAGCGTCACACCCCACAGCATCACACCCCACAGCGTCACACCCCACAGCGCCACACCCCAGAGCGTCACATCCCACAGCGTCACACCCCACAGCGTCACACCCCACAGCGTCACACCCCACAGCGTCACACCCCACAGCATCACATCCCACAGCGTCACATCCCACAGTGTCGCACCTCACAACATCACACCCCACAGCATCACACCCCAGAGCGTCACATCCCACAGCGTCACACCCCACAGCATCACACCCCAGAGCGTCACATCCCACAGCGTCACACCCCACAGCATCACACCCCACAGCATCACATCCCACAGCGTCACATCCCACAGCATCACATCCCACAGCGTCACACCCCACAGCGTCGCACCCCACAGGTTTGTGAGGAGATGTAGATCATGTGTTTATTAGCTTGAGAATGTATCCGCCATGAAACAATCACAAAATAAAGTTTTATTCCATGAATTGACAGCTTTAATCTCACCAGAGACGTTCTCTCTCTCTCTCTCTCTCTCTCTCTCTCTCTCTCTCTCTCTCTCTCTCTCTCTCTCTCTCTCTCTCTCTCTCTCTCTTTCTCTCTCCCTCTCTCTGTCTCTCTCTCTCTCTCTTTCTCTCTCTCTTGTTGAGCAGGAACCGAGGGCTGAATTTAAATGCTGTGTTCAGAAGCATGTGATGACATAATACCTTTAAATGAGCAACTGTTTGCAAACCCTCTCAACACAGCAGCTTTCTAACAGCTTGTTCTGCTGCACACAAGTTAATGAATACTGCTTTGGAATATTTGAGTTAATGATAATGTCTCGACTTGTGTAACTTGTGTATTTGTTATATATTGTATTGGTTGTTGTGTAGATTTGTCTAACTAGTTAGTAATGCAGTCTGACCCACAGCACATATAATTTAGTGTGAGAATAAAATACAGGTCAACGCTTTATTTTAAGTCAGGGGGTTAAATGTTCTCTCTGCTTCAGTGAGGGTTAAGTGTTTTATTACATCTTCTCTCTGCTTCAGTGAGGGTTAAGTGTTTTATTACATCGTCTCTCTGCTTCAGTGAGGGTTAAGTGTTTATTACATCTTCTCTCTGCTTCAGTGTAGGTTGCCTCTTCTTGCTTCAGTTTTCTCCCACAGTCCAAACACAATGGGAGTAATTTATGTCTACTTTAAGTGAGTTAGCCGTGCAATAAACTGGCAACCTGTCAAGTGTGTACACTATCTCTAACCCAGTGAATGCTTTATACGGAGTAAATTATAGAGAGGACATTAGGATGTGCAGGAAACACATTAGTACCTACAGGTTTATTTTAGAAGAATTTCCTTCTATCCATGTTTGCTGAAGAAAGAAAGAAAGACTTACCCAGGCCGTTCTCACAATCAGTAAACTCCATGGAATGAACAGCTCTGTCTACTCCGTATGGACCCATTAGTGTCCTGTTAGAGATGGAGGGATGAGGAGGATGGAGAAAACAGAGAGCAAGAGACAGAAGAGAGGAGAAAATAAAGAGATCACAAACTACTTCTGTACTTGGTTTCCCATCACAGATTAGAGCCTTCAGTGGCTCAGTCAGGCTGACTCCTCACTGTAAAGGAAGTTGACTATTTGATGAATACAGAGCCTTAGAGAGTGTGTCCTAAAGCCTTACAGCTTGTGTCCACCAAAGCCTGTTTTCCCAACTCAAATCACCCACCCGGAGCATTTAAGAGTTTTGGAGGCCCAGTGTTGTTCATGTGAGCCGCTTTGGTTGTGTGTGGTTGCTGTTACATCCGGGGAGTACCATCGTTTGGTTCTGATTCAGAGTGTTTATTCTATTCAGCCAGAAGGCAATAAACAACGTAAATAGAGAGGTTGCCCACAGCTCAACAGCCATAAAACAACTATTGCAAAACAAGTATTGAAAGTCCATCCATTAGGGTCACAGGGCGCAGGAGCCGATCCCAGCTGTCAAAGGGGTGAAGGCAGGGTTCAGCCTGGACAAGTGGCCAGTCCATCACAGGGCAGACAACCATTCATGCTCACACCTACGGGCAATATAGAGTCCAATTGACCTAACCTGCATGTCTTTGGACTGTGGGAGGAAGCTGGAGAACACAGAGAAAATGCAGGCCGGCACGGGGAGAACATGCAAACTCCACACAGAAGGCCCTGCCAGACCAGTATCGGAGGCTGTGAGCCGTCAGTGCTCGCCATTACACCACCGTGCAGCGCAGTGTTTTCAGTATATTAAACATATATACACTAGGTTGAAATCTATGGCTGGACCGATAGTGAATGTGCTCAATTGTTACAGGAATAGTCATTGGTAGAGTCTATAATGTAAATTCCTGGATATCAAATATTCATCTGCCAATTTGTAATAGTGACAACAATATTTGTTCTTAAAGAAAACTAAAGTAGCATGTCACATGACATGGTTAAGCTACGTATAAGTTGAATAATTGACTACCCAATTCATTTTAAAAGAGCAACGGCCAATTGGGGAACTCCAACACTGTCAGGGAGAGACTTCATGTACATAGAGCTGCAGTCCAGCCAGTAGGCCTGGTGTATGGGATGTACTGTATGCAATGAGCATGTGGTATGACATTGGAACACTTGTTCAACTCAGACCGTCTCACATGCGAAACCAGCACATTGCAGCCGAGGGAACCAAGTAGAAAATAGTAATATTCATCCAGTAATCCTGGATACATAGTCAGTTTTTTCTGTTGACATTACAGTTTTGCTGACACTATCTACCATCACTTGCTCAGAGTTGTATAAATACACCTCTGGATGGATTGATTCAGGTGTATATATAGCATTTTACATTTCAATATAAGATCCCCCAACACTGAGCGTTGGCAGGAAAACCTATATTCAGTTTGTAGCAGTGTTGAATAAGAAGAAGATAATAAAAAGTCTCGCTGTGTGTCTGCTGCTGCTGCTGACATCTTGGACCTTCAGAGAATGAAGCCTCCATCTTTAGACTAGTCTTCACAATGTAGGCAGTGGCAGTCTTCTTTCTAATAGGTCTCACCCCTACATACGTTTATTTAGGATGTCTTGACATATCCTCATCTTCTAATCTTTCAGTAACTGATCAGAACTCTGAATTTATAGTTTTATATTCTGAAGAATATGGATGATTTTTTTTGTTCATAGTTTTAAAATGTATTCTCATCAATGAAATTCACACTTCTCCGTCTGGTTGCCACCCAAATGACGAGGAGGATTATCAATATTTCAGATGCAGAGGGTTCACAGTAGCAACCTGAGACTGCTGTCAGTGAAGCGATGGGGCTAAACGAGGACACGCTGAACTTCAGACGAGAACAGTGAGCTTCTGAAGGAAAGCAGCTTCATGAAGTCTCAAGACAGGAAGAAGTGTGGGGGACCATTATGATTATTATTATTATTATTATACTGCAGCTTCAAGAGTCAATGCCTCACTAAGCTTCCTCTTATGGGCAGGGCCAATTCTGACTGACTGTGCAATCAAAGAGCAGATATTCAAATGTTTCATTGTAAACAATAATGTATTCTTGACCAACAAAAAATGGGTTAGTTGAAGTTTCATTGGTCACGTGATCACAACTAAGTCATCTCCACAACAACAGAGCAAACGGCTTCAGCATATCAACAGAGCTTTTTTCACAGCATGTTGGCCTGCCATAGCAAAGCACAGGCGCATCTGATAACATGACTGATGGCTGCAGTCCGCTCGGGGCAGGCGCTGGTCCTGGAACAGTTTATGAGACACTTCATGAAACTGAGCCAATGTCAATTTCACCTTTTCCTGCAGTGGCAAGTCAAAATGTCTGCTGTGAAAAGGTCTCAGATTAATGTAAGCCTGTTCACACTGGGGGCAAAAATAAAATGAAAATCTAGAAAACCAAATGGATCAATCGATTAATATCCATATTGCTGTTGGAACAGACTTATGACACTGACCTCATGAACCATTAATCACATGAGCAAAAGTCATTCATTTGCTGGTAGAAATTTGCAGAAATCCAAACTGCTGACAAAAGGAAAGCTCTGCACGACGGGAAAAAAGAAGAGGAGTTCTGTGTGCGGACAGGATTCAAATGTTTTAATAAAACATGCAATTTATTCACAGAAATATCTTGTGTTTGATCTGAATAAAAGCGTAGATATATATATGTGTGTGTGTGTATGTGTGTGTATACCCTGTTTCTTTAATACAGTTTGTATGCCAAGAATGAACTTTTAGTATATGTTTGTTTCCATTCAACGAGGCACATTAAATGCATTTGCCAACAGAGAAATGCTTTTGTTTATTTTGTTTATTGTTACAACATTGTTTTATATTTCGCATTGTTGCTTTTTACAGGATATAACGTGTACACATGACTTCTGTGCATGCTCGTGTGGTAAAGCACAATAAAAGAACATAATGCTCAGATCCTCATCAGGGCACGACTTCAGGTCACTTTAAATTCCCATGTTATGATTCTCATAACTTTTTTTCACTGTGACCATTTGTTTTTCTTTTGACCAGTGGCTCTCTGCCCCAGCGGGTCCAGCCTCTCTGAGATCATCCACTATATTTATTGCATTTAATCAGGATGAGTGTCACCAGAGTAAACACGAAGAAGAGCCAAGATTTCCTCCTTAACTCCAACTGTTAAGTGTGTGGTCGGTTTCTTTATTAAAACCTGATTTACTGAAGTTCCAGTTCCAACTCCTGTGTTCTCATTGCACAATAATATCTGCTACATGTTGGCTGAGAATATAGTCATGGGTCAAGATTCCAAATGCCTCCATCAGGAAACATCTTTTACACACTCACGAGAGAAAATGTGTGCACAAATGAAGGATTTTGTATTTAATACCAACATATAAAGTAATCAATGTGAGCTATTGTGTGTCCCTGCTCCTTGTTGTGTTGGCCTGGAGGACCAGCAGCAACAATTAGTCAGTCAAGATGAACAACAGAGGATGTCTTATATCTGTACAGATTGTAACGAGCTCTGAGGCAAATTTGTAATTTTGGGCTATATTGAACTGTTTTGAACCCAGTAATATCTGAATCAAGAAAGTCCATTTCCAAACAACACTTTCAAACATTTGACGGTTTCAGTTTCTCAGATGTGAGAATGTCCTGCTTTTCTTTGTTTTACATGTTTCTAATATTTTAAAGACCAAATAGGTGGAGAAAATAAACTGTCAGATTAATTGACCATAAAAAATAAATGAGTTGCAGCCCTAATAATAAAAGACAATATAAAACATAACATTGTGCTGATGTTCAAGATTTTCTGGTGTTGAAATGACATACATTTTATCGGTCCACCATAAACATGACAAAATAAAAGTGTTGATTGTAAAAAAAATGTTTAAAAAAAATGTTATTTCTGTTATTTCAGAAATAACATTTTTTATTTATTTTTTACCATTAACACTTGAAATAGTGCAGGCACTTGCATACCACACAGTAGTACAACATGTACACCATACGTTGGTGTCCACTGCTCTTGTTATCTCAATCATCTTTTAGCTGTTTTATTCTCTCTCTGCTCAACAGCACAGCTCTATACTGTCAACAGGAAGAGATCAGTTATCCAGACCGCGATGCAACACTTCATCTGGGACTCTTTTAAAGATCATTATTAATGGAATGTAGTCTGTATTTGAAGCCTCAGGATGGATCAGATACAGAAGGCGAACCTAGCTGAGCAGCTTCCCGTGGCGCGCGACGGATGGAGAGCTCCAGAGAGACAACCCGCTCACGAGCTTCAGGGTCAACGTGTTGCTCTCAACCGGACACCGGAGACAACACTTCACACGAACCTCTTTCTGTTAGCAATCACCAAACACCAAACACACAACTGTCGTACCGAGCAACGGAGCGAGCGCGCGGGCGCCGCGCGAGCTTCTCCTCAGACACCGTCTCCATCTCTCCACCTCTCCAGTAACACGCACCCAGAGGCGCACGGCGGCGGCTTTACCTGCTAATGATGACAGCTCCTTTATACATGACTGAGAAGGTTGGCATCTTGACTCCGGAGCAGCTTCTCCGGTCGGTGGCTCGGTCGGTCGGAGCTCCCCAGCCTTCAGCCCAATGCAAGCAGCCACATGATGGTCTGTCTACGCTCAGCCTCTCACTCCGCTAAGCGCACTGTCCGCTGTCAACATCTCCACCTTCACTCACACATTTAATCTCTTACATAACCAAAGTCCCCGAAAAATTAAAAAGGGCTCAGAAAGCTCCGGGGCGGGATCCTTGTGATACCGGTCCCTCCATACCGGTATATGTCCTCTGCTGGTGGACCGAAGGCTCTTTGTTGCGCTGAAGTTACAGGGAAAAATTAAGAAACTGTCTATGGCAGCAAGGAATGTGTCAATATTTACCAGTGTGTCAAATACATATTTTCAATAAATCAATTGTTATATGAAACAAATAATAACCCAATGACAAAGATATATTATGATTTCACTTTGAACATGTTGAATAAAAGGCATCCTACTAACATCTGCTCCAGAGTTACTGCATATCTCCATTTAGAAACCTTGTTGTAATCCTCAACAGACATCATGACTTTACAGTAGTGTGTATGTTTTCTTTGCTCACGCTGCAAATAACAATGATTGTCAATCAATCAAACCATTAATTATGCAATAAATCTAATTGTATCATTATTCTATAAACACAAACAATATGAATATGGTGGTGATTATGTTTATTGCATTAAATTTGGCTCGGTCTTGCATATGTTCCTCGAGTTATATTTCCTTCCAAATTTTTAGAGTTGGGGTTAAGAGATTATTAAAAGACCATGGCTCTATTCAAAATGAATGATTCCTTTGGTCTGAACATTAGTAAACATGAACAACTCTTTTCCAAAACGCCAAAATAAAGAGCTGAAACTCAAAATGCAGGGTTGATGTTTCTGTCCTGTGAGCTCCTTGATGACATCACAAGTTTGAGACTTACAACTCTGTTTATAAGAGAGAGGAGCTCACAGATTGATTGACTTTTGCTGGCAGATAGAACCTTTAATGTGGTGTTTTTCTTTAACTGGAAAGGAAAGCAGTGAGAGAAAAATAAAAAGAACATAGATTGGGAGCTTGAACTCACAACACACTTTATGACAAACTACGAGTGCTCACAAGTATATTGTCTTGTTTTAAAAAGTTACAAGGCAAAAAGGTTGTGAACACCTGCTCTCATTTAATGACATCTATCAGGTTAACAGTCTTAGATCATTTATTTTGAACGACTTTCCATTTCCTAAGTCACTTAGGTATCACAGTATATGGCAGTGGCTCAGTCCCACATGGCACGGCCATCGGTGTGACTGTGTGTTTAATCCAGTTTGATGTCAATATATAAGGCATGTTCACATCCCACCGACAATGTGAGGTGATGTTGCTCACCTTCATTTAAAGGTGCCTACATGTTAGGAGTACAATAAACCTGGGTTTTAGTGGAGGCTAGTATAAGTCTACCAGCTGCTTCCCAATGAACACATTCGTAGCAAACTAATCCAACTCAATAGAAAACTGCACAAGGTTCTGCTAAACGGAAGAAAGGCTGAACAATGTCAAGGTTACTGAATATTTACAAAAAATGTCATCTCCTGGCAGCTTGAATGCAAAACATGATCCGGCTAAACCTTCATGCAACACCTCTGGATGCATGTGTGGCTCCACACTCAACATGAAGGTTCAAAAACCAATACGCACATTTTAAATATCAAGCAAAATACATATGTCGTAGAATACTCCACCAGCTTAGCGTAGCCTCAGAATCCCTGTCTGCTATCTGACAATACATTTGGCAGAATAGACTGAAATAGTTGAAGACATACCTGGCAAAACCTAGAGGCACTTTCAACCTCTGAAACATCTCTGTTGTGGTGGAAAGCCTGGATATTGGACTCTTGCTGTTAACGTTAGCGTTAGCTCTGTATATTCCCTCTCATGATGCTCCACAGCTGCCAAGCAGATATGAAGAGTACCATTTGATGAAGAGATGATAAGCTTATTGCAAAAGGATAATACACACAAATCCATATGGCACAACAATGTGCTAAATATAGGCCGATATAAGACCGCGACTCACATACTCCAAATAGTAAGCACCTCTTGTATACCACGTTTCTGCAAACTACACACATTTTATATGATACACTGTATTTAGCTTGCTGTTTACTTCAGCTGTTAAAGCTCCCTCTGTTTGAAGCTGCATGAAATTAATTGATTTGATCTTTTATTGTTGAGTTTTTTTGGCCACTTGAGGGCAGCAGAACAACCTCTAAACTCATAACTGAAAACCCCTTATGAAGTGGACATGGGGCCAACACTCCGCAGGTCCAGTAAACATGGATCAGCATTCATGGAGATGCTGGAAACAGACGATACTAAAAAGCTATCCACCATGGGGATTAGCAGAGAATCTATCTAGCTATTTATCCAGAGAGCTGAAGGGAACAGTAAGGCTAGTGATAATTCTCTGTGAGTGGCAGCTTTCACACTACACACAGTCCTTTAATCCATTTCTAATATTAAATATGAATTAGTGCAGCTTTAAAGACAGAATCAAACAATCCTTGACTTTAGCCTTTTAGATGTGGATCACAATCTAAATCCAAAGTGGGAGGAATGTTAGAGCTTGTTGCTGGTGAACCTAGCGGAGCATTGACCTCAGGAGCTGGTGGAGACCAAACAGAGCTAAAAAAGAGTGAATGCTGGTTCGCTAACATATTCACAAGGTCGATAATACAGCTTTCAGCTTTTCCCCAATTGGACAAAAATGTAATTAAGGCATCTTACATTTTGTGTTAACATTGTTTAGCTCCAATACAGTCCTAAACTGTTTCACTCGTTGTAATTGATTCATTTAGGTTTTAAATTGCAAAGACCAATAACAATCATCACATTTTTCACCTACGATTCCTGTGAACCAGGCTGAGGTTCTGATGTTTACCCGAGCGTTGAGATTAGAAGAAGCTGGAGGTTGTCCAGCCTCTTACCTAATCGAGTGGTCTTGTATGAAGTCCAGACAGCCTTTGGAGCCTGAATGTAAGCTTGACTGTTGTGGTAGACAACTTGTCGCTGTCATCTCTTTTGCTAATGTCGGCCTGTCGGGCCACGTTCTGTACGTGATAAACACGTCTCTGCACAAACCCAACAAGGAACTTATTGGTAAACATGACAGTTTGAGAATAGTGAAGGAACATTACGTTCATTCAGTAAATTCAGTTAACCTTTTGGAAATTGTGCGCAAAAAATCCTCCCTTGCCAATTTTTAGTCCCAGCATGCCTCATTCAGACAATCTTTTAGCATAGCAAACTTTTCCATTTTGGAACAGAACGACACAGTTTTTTGACTGAAACTCCTTCTTGACAAGCCAGTGCTTTGTTTTATTGTGATTCTTGTTGCAGATTCTGATTCTTTAAGTCCTAATCTGCCCAAAAAGGTGTCTTATTGTCCGCTCCAGGAGGAATCTGGCTCATATCATGCTGGGTGTTCATAGTTACGATCAAATATCTTTTAAAAGTGATTTTTTTTTGCAGATATACATTTTTTTTCCCAAGACTTTGCTGAACAAATACATACAATAAATATAAGTATTGGAATTATTTTGATGTTCCTACGACGACTCAAACACAGGGAAAATAATAATAGTTCCACATCCTCAGGTCTTCAACACTAGTGATTAGGGCCCACACTCACTAAAGGTGTCAAGTACTAAAGGTAGAGTCAGAGATTCTGGAGAAAGGTTTTTTTTCTCGGCTCGGTCAGGACAGCGATGTGGAAATAATGATTTCACAATCAAATGTCATCATCTTGGTGATGTAACACAATCCTCTGAAATAATTTCCACTGCAACCCATTGACACACACACACACACACACACACACACACACACACACACACACACACACACACACACACACACACACACACACGCATAAACATCTCATAAAGTCTCACTCTAGGGTTTGACCAATGACGTTGTTCCCTCTAGCTACGTTCCAGCCTTTCAAACCTCCGATGTAACATTTAGAAAATACTCACAAATGGACACAAATACGTTTTTCATTCTACACACATTTCCAGTCAGTGCATAATGGGCAGAAATGTAGGACACAAGGGTGCTGAATGTGGGGCGGTTCTGGGATCTCCCCCACGTGCAGACAAGCTGCTGGTGGGGACTGATAGCCAATAGTTTACTTTGACTAATCACTGACGTCCAATCATTTGCCTCACCAGCCAAACGTCCTGCCTCATGAAGAGAATGACTAATTATTTATTTCATTGGTTTGTTTGTCTGTTGTCTGTATGTTTACCTGTTCATTCTGACAATAATTACATCTTTTGACAACATAAAAAGTTCATAGATTTGACACATAGTCTGAAGTGTGAGTGAGGTGCACGTTCTTCTTTTATATCAATATATGTGATTAAAAGGCATCTGCATTGAATCCAGAACTCTTTACATAACTCTTGTTGAGAAATACATAAATACTGGAAGTAATTTAAACCCTTTTTTGCTGCAGGTGTGATCAGAAGAACATTTGTATCATAAATAAGTGCATTTATCGCTTTAAGGTCTAAAGCTGAACTAACTGCTCTCTCAATAGAACAAAACGTTCCCGTTCAATATTTGGGGGTTGCATTTGCAGTTGTATCCCATGCAGTTTGTCGTTCCTTTCATGGGCCTGACAGCCGCTCAGAGGGACGGGACTCTCTCACTCAGGACCTTAAGCCTCACATTCATCAGCAGCTTCTTTGCAATGCAATGGTTTGCTTTGGTTTGTTTGCATGTTTTTCAAATGGCAAGCCAATGTTTGGGGTAAGCCACCTAAATTCTTTCAATGAGCATTTGATTTGGGTGACTTGTGTTTACTTTGATCAGCCGCTGGATTACATAACATATGAAATCCCGCATTTTTTAAATCTAATACCGAGAGCAGCTTAGCAGTTCTTCAAAGCATCTTTGTGGGGCTTTATAGAACTGAAGGGTGCTTTAAACCTGAACCAAAAAGCTGAAGGCTGCAGGGTGTTTCCAAAAATGCACCGACTTCAATGTTGAGGTTGTGCGTTCTGTTTTTTGTAAATGAACTTTGGGGTTCAAGGGTCTTCAAAGATGAATTCCTTAATATTCTGATGCAGGCGTACACAATATGTGATTGTTCTTTTATGTTCTTGCCGATAAAGCCTCACCTTTGTTTTGTGTCACAAGCTAATAGTAATTATTCAAAGCTGAATTGACAGGTTTTATTTTGAGGGAAGAACAGCAAGACAAAAACACAGCATTCCTATGTATCACCCTATTCTAGTGTAATGGCAAATAGTTCCCTCACTAAACATCCAGTAGCATGACCATTCATGAGGAGCCATCTTTGTGAGTCCAAGAACTTTGCGCCTCAATTTCTTAGGTTTATAAAACAACAATTGATATTGTTCCGATAATTTTCTCCTCGCATAATGGCATCAACCCATCACATTATGTGGAACGTGTTGAGTTGCGCATGTGTATGTAACAACAACATGGAGGTTCTGTAGCCTGAACCAAAACGTCCAACTTCATAACAGGTGATCTAATTATTACTGTGTCTGTGTTGTTATATATTAATGGGGAAGGGATTCAATATTTTGAGAGCTCCTTAGCAATGTAAAATCAGTATTCCTGTAAAAGAGAGCTTTGCTCTATCTTGCCTAAATAAACTAAGATTAAAAACAGTACCAAGCCCTCTTCACTCGCTGTGTAGTTTTGATAGCCCACATGTCCTCAAGCTCTCTAATTTATGTTTCTCTTGTTTTTGCATCTGCATCTGGACATCTGCCACAGATGTGTGTGTGTAGGATGAGTGATAACAAAGGTAACCCCAGCCATGAAGTCCCCGAATACAGACCGATTGGGACACTCTGGCCATGCCATGGTCTGACTGATTCCTGCTTATCAGCTGAAAGTAAGTTGTAAGTATTGTTTTAAGTGAAATTCCTTGAATGTAAAAAACTTACTTGGCAATAAAGCTGCTCTTCATTCAGATTGTATTTGCACATGCACTTTGCAGCACGACCTCAGCATATTCTCTATCTTTCTTTCTCTCTCTCTCTCTCTCTCTCTCTCTCTCTCTCTCTCTCTCTCTCTCACGCTCTCTCACTCTCTCTCTCTCTCTCTCTCTCTCTCTCTCTCTCTCTCTCTCTCTCTCTCTCTCTCTCTCTCTCTCTGTCTCTCTCTCTCTCTCTTTCTCACACACATTATTATCCCACACAGATTTATTCTCTTCTTCTCTTTGGCAGCCATGGCAACAACCATTTGCCTCAGAACTTTAATCACTAAATCTGCACAGTGGGTCGTTATCAGATTATGGGATTATCCAATCCACCCAGAGAAATCAAACAAGCCCGTACCCAATCATAGAGGCACACACACACACACACACACACACACACACACACACACACACACACGCACACACACGCACACATCTGTGTGCGTGCGTGTGTGCCATCACCGTGCAAACATATTGCTAAGAAGGGCTAAGGGGCAGGGGGCAAAATAAGAAAAGGTGATCATTGAAAAGAGTTTCCAGTTACGAGACTGCCCTCTATAGATGAGGACACGAAGCTGCAGGATCAGTGAAGCCATTGTAACAGGTCCAGGAGAAGCCCAGCAGTATAAGAATAGGAAGGGAGACTATGGAGTTGTCTGCGAAACAAACACAGTTATGTTAACATTCAGTGTTTCTCACTAAACTGCATTGTATGTATGTTTTGTAGCAGAGATGGAGATACTGGTGCTGAGGTCAGCAGAAAGCAAAACCGTTACTCACAGGTCAGCAAAATGGTTGCCATGTTGGCACGGTGCGAGTGTTTTCCACGGCACAGCACAGCAAAGGAAAGGCGTTGTAAGGACGAAGGGGGAAGTGTTGAAGGTGTGCTGGCCTGCATTTCACCAACAGCTTACTGTGGCTGTCTCTGCATGTTCTGTTTGCCCTTGTCTCACGCAGAATATATCCACATCTGTAGACCTGTTTATATGAAATAGCAGATTAAAAGTATCAACAGGAACACAGCTCTGATTCGGCTGAAGCGATCAGTAAATAGTAACACAAGGCTGACGTGTGTGTGGAAGTCTGAACACTGCGTTCTCTCTGGTCCCCAGTACAGACACACATTTTGATGCGGTCACTTTAGAGCAAGACACAGACTTAGTTTGTGTCTTGAACTGTCCCTGTTTGGCTGTGCTTGGCTCTGCCACTAAACACAACCACAAATGGCAAATGCACCTGCATTTATATAAGCGCCTGTCTACTCTTCTGACCTTTAAGGTGCTGTACTTTACCTACACACACACACTCACACAGTGGTGACAAAGCCTGCCATGCAAGGTGCCCCCCGTCCTTTAGTCCTTCTTAGCGACATGTTCACACGGTGACGGCACAGCCTTACGACGCAATTTGGGGTTCAGCATCTTGTTCGTGGACATTTCTACAGGAGAAGACACGAATCGAACCACCGATCCTTGGATCACTGGACGACATGCTCTGTCTCTGCCCTCCTCCTGCAGACTCTGTGGCTACAGGATGCATGACCATGTCACAAGGTCATATGATGTAGAAAACACATCGCATGAGGAGAGAGAGATCTCAAAGTTAAACAGCGATTAATGCTGGATGGATGTGTCTGGTGGTGCTCCAGGCTGGAATGTGAGTCACGAGTGCGATGTCCGTTGAAAACAAGCCTGTTCACAACGGGCCAAGTGTTTGCCTTTGATGTTGCTGCTTCCAGATTTT